>NW_012148952.1:8926365-8926645 GCF_000956105.1 Propithecus coquereli
ATTTTTCCCCATTCAGTATGATGTTGGCTGTGGGTTTGTCATATATGGCTTGTATCATTTTTAGGTAAGCCCCATCTATGCCTATCTTGTTAAACGTTCTTATCATAAAAGGGTGTTGAATTTTGTCAAATGCTTTTTCTGCGTCTATTGAGGGAATCATATGGTTTTTGTTTTTGCTTCTGTTTATTTGGTGAATTATGTTTACAGATTTGCATATGTTGAACCGTCCCTGCATCTCTGGAATGAAGCCCACTTGGTCATGATGGATTATTTTCTTAAT
>NW_012148952.1:8929080-8930019 GCF_000956105.1 Propithecus coquereli
ACGGTGTTTTGTAGTTCCCTGAATAAGTCCTTCATTTCCAGGGGATCGGTTTGATTTTTCTTTAATATTTCAGTTTCTTTAGTGAATTTTTCTTCCAAGTCCTGGATTTTTTTTTGTGGTTTCTTTGTGTTGGTCATCCATATTTTCTTGCATATCATTTAGTTTTCTCACAATCCATGTTTGAAACTCTTCTTCTGTCATTGTAGTGTTCTGAGTTTGGTTAATGTCAATTGCTGGGGAGCTGTTGTTCCTCTTTGGGGGTGTGCTTTCTGTTTTATTTTTCATACTTCCAGAGTTCTTTTGCTGGTTTCTTCCCATCTGGATCAGTTGTTCCTTCTTGCCTTTAGATTTTCATTTGGATAATGACACGCCTTATTTAGTCTCTGAGCCAGTAGGTGGTGTTTGTGGGTGAGATTTGACCACATCCTTTATGATGAATCAGTAGATGCAGTAAAAGGGTGTGCAGAATGACCTCCCTGTCAGTAGGTGGCACTTGCTGGGAGAAGTGAGCTGCAGTGCTGGTTTTGGGTCCTGTAACCAGCTCTTATTCCTCTGAAGAGGCCCTCTTGTGCCTCGGGTGGTGGGTGGGGCCCTGGGACTTCCAGGTGTGTCCTTATTCTCCACCTCAGTGGGAGCAGGTCTGGGAGTGAGTCTGGGCAGGGCTGGGTTGGGTAATCCTGCCCTCAGGCTCAACAAATGCGGTTAGCAGGGGTCAAAGGTCTGTTCTTTACTTCTGTGCAAAGCTGCTGGGAGGGGCTGAAATGGCTCCACTCAGCTGAAAAGTCTGGGCTTGGGGCATAGGGGCTGTCAGAGACCCACACTCTGGAGCAGGTCTCGCTCCCCTCCACCCTCCCCCACTCCGTGAACCCTCCAAGGCCTCTGCCAGCAAGCAGGACTTCAGGCCAATGGAACTCCCCTGGCTGTGACGTGGACAGGGAG
>NW_012148952.1:8930249-8945430 GCF_000956105.1 Propithecus coquereli
CGGAGTCGGGTCTTCAGGACTGTCCCCTGGGCCCTGGAGATCAATCCCTGACCCTGCCAGGGGGAGGGGTGCTGGTCTCGAATCACCCACAGGGTGCCCAAACTGGATCAATTTCAGGCTACCTCGGGATTTGCCCCGATCTCCTGGAGTCACCAGGCAAGCAGCACCTGAGAGGGCTGCTGAGTAGGGAGCTCACGGTCTGTGCACCCCTCAGTCTGCTGTAGGGCCCCAAAAGGAAAGGTCCCGTTCCTTGGAGATGCCTCCGTGTGATGGCTAAATTGTCTCTCTGGGCACCCATGGGTAGGGAAGGGGAAGGAGAGAATGGAGCAATATGGTGTCTGCCAATAGGCTCGGGTCTGCTTGTGGGGAGGTGCCCCAAGGGAGGTGGGAGCCTGGCGCCGTGTCCACAAGAGGCCACCGCTCACTGGTGGCAGCCCTCTCCAACTTCTCCGGAGCCCACCAGCAGTCCGAGATGCGAGGGAGGGGAAAGTTATCTGCTCCACCTACCCTTGTCGCTGGTCTCCAAGCCTCTCGGGACCTTTCTCCTTCCAGTTCTCCTCCGCAACATCTTCCCGTGGAGTCTCCTGTAGTTTCAGGCACCCTTCCTTCTGACCCTCACCCGATCTATGTTTTTATGCTAGTTTATTTTTTTCACTTTCTTCTAAAATCTATCTGTTTTGCAGAGACACTCTGACTGGCAGCTTTTCTAGTCCTCCATCTTGGCTCCTCACAGCCATCATCTTGAAAACACTTTCCCCACTATTATTCTTTTTAATACCCTTTACTAAGGTAGGAGATGCCCTCCTGAAAGTCTTTGTCTTCTACTCAGGTTTCTCTATCCCTGAAAACTATCTCCTGAAACTTGAAAATGTAATTTTTCTCTCCGTTCTCCCGTGTGTCCCATTCAGGATCTCTGCACTGCAGGACAGCCCAGACACTGACCTGGCTTCAGCAATTCTTCCTCCATCGATGCCAGAATGTGTCGTCACACACAAATGTTTTGCTGTCCCTGTTTCACAGTAACATTTTTATTTCTGTGAAGTATGGTTGTTAAGAACACTTACACTAAACACTTTGAACCTTTCCACAGAGTTTCTCCATTGCTATTTAAGGATTGAGCTTGGAATAAAGTACAGTATACTGGCCTGGGGTAGGTAGTGGTGGATCAGAAGATCTGCCCCTACTGGATTTTTCATCTTGGAAACATCACGGATTATTTAGTTGCTTAGCCTGTAAAATAAGAGAGGATGGATTTCTGAGGCTAATTTCTAAGGAGATGATCTCGGAGGTGTCTGGTTCTGTAATAGGTGGAATTATGAATAATTCTTTCCAGGCATTGAGTGGAGGAAAGTGCTTGGTACCATCTGTGTTGCCAGATCAAGGCAACACAGCTAAAGAAAGCTGTTCTTTCTAACACAATTTTCAGTGCAAGTGCAGAACGCTGTGGCCTTATACTGAATCGTGAAACATGTCAAGGATGGTTTATTGGTCTATAACAAGGATAAAAATATTTTAACAGTTTAAAAGGAAAGTTCATTCACCGTGCATTTCTTATCATAGCTTCCTTTCTTTTCTTCTTTTGTTTAATCTTTACTATAGCAACTATGACTTGTGATTCCTAACATGGGTGTGACTTTAATGTAGCATGCTTTCACTCTGCATGGTTGATAGATAGCATGAAATATTTCTATAAGCACATGGAGTGCTCATGTGTACATCAAGCCACTGCTTTGAGTTAACTTTTCTGTTGCAGTATCTCCTTGGACTTTTTATTTTGGTAATAGCTATCTTGAGATACAATTCATGTATCTCACTATTCACCCATTTAAAGTGTCTAATACAATGATTTTTAGTATTTTACTAGACTTGCATAACCATCATCACAATCAATTCTAGAATAAAAAGAAACCCTGTATCCATTACCATCACTCCCCTTTCCCTCGCCCCCAGCCCCTGGCAACTACTGTCTACTTTGTCTTTACGGATTTGCCTATTCTGGGCCTTTCATAGAAATGGAATCTACAATATGTGGTTCCTTGTGTCTGGCTTCTTTCACTTAGCATAACATTTTCAATGTTCATCCGTGTTGTAGTGTTCATCAGTGCTTCATTCCCTTTAGTGGCTAAAGAATAGTCCATTGCATGGATACAGCACATTTTGTTTATCCATGGAGGAACTATAGCTTCCTTTACCCCTCTGATTTCTCGAACTTAGTCTGAAAACTCTGCTAAGAAATGTTAAACTTCCACAAGTCATCTGACAGGAAAGCCACAGCTGCTTCCTTCACCAGAATCTGCCTTAGGTGTAGGCTGGAGAGGGCATCCCAAGCTGTTTGTGTGAAGGCAACATGAAAGCTGGTTGACCCTTTGTTAAGAACACGAGACTTCTGAGACAGACTGCCTGGGTTGGAAGCTTGGCTTTACCACTCGCTCTCAAGCAGTGCTTATCCCCTGTAAGCCTCAGTATTCTCATCTTCAAAACGGGAGTTACACTGGTACCTCTCTGTGGTAGAAACTGCCCGTCAGCCCTAGTTACCACTCTCACTTCTAAAGCAATAAAGCCCCATATTTTGACTAGACATATGGCTTCCAAGGATGGAGATGGAATTTCTCAGCCCCTCTTTTAGTTAGGAATGGCCATGTCTCTATCTTCTGGCCAAAGATACGCAAGCAAAAGCATTATTTAGCAGCTCCTAAGAGCCTTCTTTAGAAGGCATCTGAAACATGTCTCTTTTCTTTTTTGACTTGTGTCTTCCTCCCTCTTCTCCAGAAGCAGAAGGTATAATCTCAGACCATGCCATCGAGGCCAAGAATACAGTGCCTACAAAATAGGATCTGGTCCCTGAAGTAGGAGGCTGCAAGTCACAGAACCTAAGCATGTGGCACAGGATTCATTGAAGTGGTCAGGCGGTAGGTGGGAATATACAGGTATTGCAGCCTAGAAATCTGGTGAACCTTGCTGTATGCTGGTGAAACATTTGGTAAACACTATTCTTTGAGTTTGTTGGGAAACTGCCCAGGGACAGACTTAGTCTGCAGCATTAGGAAACTGGCAGGAAAATTTTATGATGTAGTGTGTCGACTGTTTCTTGACACTTTTGACATAGTAGAAATGAGCTGCCCAGGGGCTGCAGTGGTGGGCATTGGTGGAGGGGAGGATGGCTGCACTGAGGCAGAGGCTGCATTTTCTTTTACAACCTTTACATAGCACCACTTCAGCTGAATCCTATTGGCTAACGAGTAATCAAGGTCAGCCTAGATTCAAGGGCCTGGGATCCCTCTCAATAGCAGGGGGATGAAAGAATTCGCAGATGTTTTAAAATTGCCACAGTTCCATAATAAGTTTAGTTTTTTATCATTGGGTATTACTTGTTTTCTGCTATTAAAATTATATTATGATAAACATCTTCATGTGTATAGCTTTTTTTGTATGAAAGTAGGATTACTAAATCAAAGGATCAAATGATATAGTCTTTCATCTGGTCCCTGAAATATTGCCATGTGACTTTCTAAAAGGATGGTGCCAATATATGATGCTATATGCAATGTAGTGATGATATTTCCAATACACTATTACTAGCAATATAAATTACCATTACAATTTAATTTGGTTAACTTAATATGTAAAACGTGTACCTTAATGTTTATTTGTATTGTTTTCATAATTGATAAAGTTGTCTTTTATGTTTGTGACTTTTGTCTTACATTCTTCTGGTTTATTTACTTAGGTCTTAGTGGCCATTATAAATTGCATTAACTTTTATGTGTCAAAAATATCAATCACTTCTATATTATATTTTCCCAGTTTACTTTTTCTTTGATTAATAATTTTCCTTGGAGAGCAGACATTTCAAATTTTTTCTATCAAATCTGTTCATTGTTCTACATTCTTTCATCACATTTATAGTACTTAGAATGTTTTTCCTCCTCAAAAATTTCCAGATGTACTAAACTATCAATTATATGAGTGTCATTTATATTTTCATGGTTGGAGCTTTATATTTACCTTCTTAATTCATGTAAAATTTATTTATTATATTACTTGAGTCTAAAGTCATTCTTTCCATAATGTCAATCAGCAAAATTGAATTATTGAATATTTCTACATTTGCCTTTATTGATTTATGTCATTTTATAATATATTAAATTCTTATTTTATTTTATTTTTTATTTCAAAGTATACAGGGGTTCAAATATTTTTGGTTACATGGCTTGCTCTTATAATGCTTGAGTCATGGTTATAAGTGTGCCTGTCACCTAGACAGTGTTCATTGTACCCTTTAGGTAGGTTTTTGCCTGTATCCTCCTCCCCCCGCCCCGCTGATTGATTTCTGTTGAGTTTTACTTCCCTCTATGCACATGTATGCTTATTAGTTAGCTTCAATTTAATAGTGAGTACATGTGGTGTTTGTTTTTCCATTCTTTGGATACTTCACTTAGGATAATGGTCTCCAGTTCCATTCAGATTGTTGCAAAAGGGATTAAGTCATCCTTTTTCATGGCTGAGAAGTATTCCATGGTATACATATACCACCTTTTGTTAATTCACTCATGAATTGATGGGCACTTGGATTGTTTCCACATCTTTGCAATTATGAATCGTACTGCAATAAACATTCCAGTGCAGGTGTCTTTTTGATAAAAGAACTTCTTTTCCTTTGGATAAATACCCAGCAGTGGGATTGCTGGATCAAATGGTAGGTCTACTTTTAGTTCTTTGAGGAATATCCGTACTGTTTTCCATAGAGGTTGTACTAATTTGCAGTCCCACCAACAGTGCATAAACATTCTTTTCTCTCTGCACCCACATCAGTGTCTATTGTTTTTGGACTTTTTAATAAAGGCCATTCTAAAGGTTAGGTGATATCTCATTGTGGTTTTGATTTGCATTTCCCAGATAATTAGTGACATTGTACATTTTTTGTATGTTTATTGGCCATTTGTCCATCTTCTTTTGAGGAGCTTCTGTTCATGCCTTTTGCCCACTTTTTAATGGGGTTATTTGTTTTTTTCTGGCTAATTTGATTGAGTTCTTTGTTGATTCTCGTTATTAGTCCTCTATCAATGTATAGTTTGCATGTATTTTCTCCCATTCTATAGGTTGTCTATTTGTTTTGTTAATTATTTCCTTGGCTATTCAGAGGCTTTTTAATTTAATCAAGTCTCATTTATTTACTTTTGTTGTTACTGTGATTGCCATTAGGGTCTTATCCATAAATTCTTTGCCTAGGCCTATATCTAGAAGAGTTTTTCCAACATTATCTTCTAGAATTCTTATGATTTCATGACTTACATTTAAGTCCTTTATCCATCTCGAATTAATTTTTGTAACTGGTGAGAGACATGGATCCTGTTTCATCTTCTGCATGTGGATATTCAATTTTCCCAGCACCATTTACTAAATAGGGATTCTTTTCTCCAATGAATTTTTTTGTTTGCTTTGTCAAAGATCAGTTGGCTGTATGTGGATTGTTTTGTATCTGAGTTTTCTGTTCTATTCCATTAGTCTATGTCTCTATTTTAGTGCCAATAGCCATGCTGATTTAGTTACAATAGTGTTATAGTATAGCTTGAAGTCTGGCAATGTGATGCCTCCCAATTTGTTTGTTTTGCTTAAGATTGCTTTAGCTATTCAGGCTCTTTTCCGGTTCCACACATATTGTAGAATTATTTTCTATATGTATGTGAAATATGTTGGCATTTTGATGGGTATTGCTTTGAATCTATAAATTACTTTGGGTAGTGTGTACATTTTAACAATGTTGATTGCACAAATCCATGAGCATGATATGTATTTCCACTTGTTTGTATCACCTTCAATTTCTTTCCTCAGTATTTCATAGTTCTCTTTGTAGAGATCTTTCACCTCCTTGGTTAAGTATATTCCTAGGTATTTTATTTTCTTTGTAGTAATTGTGAATGGTATTGAGTCTTTCATTTGACTTTCAGTTTGATTGTTACTGGTGTATAGGAATGCCACTGATTTGTTTACATTGATGCTGTAACCTGCGACTTTGCTGAATTTATTTTTCAATTCCAGGAGTCTCCTGGTGGAATCTTTGGGGTTTTCTAGGTATAAGACCATATCATCTGCAAAAAGTGATAGTTTGATCTTTTTCCTAATTTGGATACCCTTAATTTCTTTATCTTGACTGATTGCTGCTGATTGCTCTGGCTAGGACTTCCAGCACTATATTGAACATAAGTGGTGACAGTGGACACCCTTGTCTTGTTCCAGTTCTTAGTGGGAATGCTTTCCACTTTTCTGCATTCAGTATGATGTTGGTTGTGGGTTGTCCTATATGGCTTTTATAATTTTGAGATAAGTTCCTTCTATGTCTAGTTTGTTGAGGGTTTTTATGATGAAAGGGTGCTGAATTTTGTCAAATGCTTTTTCTGCATCTATTGAGATGATTATATAATCTTTGTTTTTGCTTTTGTTTATATGGTGAGTCACATTTATGGATTTGCATACATGCAACCATCCTTGCCTCCCTGGGATAAAGTCCACTTTGTCATGGTGGATTATTTTTTGATAAGCTGTTGAATTCAGTTTGCTAGTATTTTATTGAGAATTTTTGCATGTATATTCATAATGGATATCGGTCTGTAGTTTTCTTTTTTTGTTGTGTCCTTTCCTGGCTTTGATACCAAGGTGATACTGGCTTCATAGAATGAGTTGGAGAGGACTCGCTTTTTCATGATGTTATGGAATAATTTCTGCACAATGGGTACCGACTCTTCTTATTTACAACAAATTTGGTTGTGAATCCATCTGGTCTGGAACTTTTTATTGTTGGAAGTTTTTTATTGCTGCTTCAATCTTCTTGCTCATTTTTGATCTGTTTAGGAATTCTATTTCTTCCTGATTGGGTCTTGGGAGGTGTCTGTTTCCAGAAATTTGTCCATTTCCTCTATGTTTTTGAGTTTATGTGCATAGAGATTTTCACAATATTCACAGATGTTATTTTGTATTTCTGTGTTATCAGTTGTAGTATCTCCTTTTTCACTTTTAATTAGCTTATTTGAGTCTTTTCTCTTCTATTCCTAGTTAATCTAACAAGAGGCCTATCAATTTTGTTTATCTTTTCATGGAACCAACTTTTTGTTTTGTTGATCTTCTGTATAATTTTCTGTTTTCAATTTCATTTAGTTCTGCTCTGATATTTTTTAATTTTTTTTTGTTCTGATGGCTTTATATTTGGTTTGCTCTTCCTTTTCTCGTTCCTTGAGACGTGTCACTAGATTGTTAATTTGTGGTCTTTCTGACTTTTTGTTATATGCATTTCAGGCTATGAACTTCACCTCCCCTGAGATTGCTTTTGCTGAGTCTCAAAGATTTTGATAGCTTGTGTCCCCTTTGTCACTCAGTTTGAAGAATCTTCTGATTTCCATCTTAATTTCATCATTGATCTAATAATCGTTCAGTAGCAGGTTGTTTACTTTCCATGACTTTGTGTGAAATTGGATGTTCTCTTGGAGTTGATGTCTAGTTTTATTCCACTGTGATCTGTGAAGATACATGATATGATTTCAATTTTTTGAATCTTTTGAGCCATGGTTTGTGGTCTAAGAATATTCCATGTGCTAACGAGTAGAATGTGTGTATTCAGTAGTTTTTGGGTAAAATGTTCTGTAAATGTCTGGTAGACCCAATTGTTCCATAGTCGCATTTAAGTCCAGTGTTTCTTTCTTTATTTTCTGCTTGGATGATCTGTCCAGTTTTGTCAGTGGGGTGTTGAAGTTCCAGGCAATTACAATGTTGTTTATCTCTCTACTTAAATCAAGTAGGGTTGCTTCATGAATCTGGGTGCTCCTGTGTTAGGTGCATAAATATTTAGGATTATTTGTCTTCTTGTCGAATTGCTCCCTTTACTATCATATAATGACCATCTTTGTCTTTCTTTACTATTGTTGATTTAAAGACAATTTTATCTGATATGAGAATGGCTACATCTGCTTTCTTTTGATTTCCATTTGCATGGAATAATTTTTTACATCCCTTAGCCTTGAGTCTGTAAGAGTCTTGGTGGGTTAGATGTGTTTTCTGGAGACAGGGAGGGGCTAAAGTGGTCCCAACCAACCAGAAAGTCATGTGAGATGCACAACTGGCTGACCAGCTCTCACATCTTTCCCCTGCCTGCATGTCTGACCTGCTAGTGTGTCTCTCTGAGAAATGCTGGCAGGCAGGGAGCTCCCAAATTGCGCATCCTTGGTCCACTACCAGTCCAAAGAGGAAGAGGCATGGGCCCCACTCTCTGTGGAGGCTTCAGCCTAGAGTATGCACCTGCTGGAGAGAGGGAGCTGCTCAGCAAATTTTCCACACAAACTGCTCTCCTAGTTGGAATGGGTTGGGGAGGAGCTGTGCCTTGTTGCTATGGCTCCTGGGAATGGGCTCTTCCTTGCCACAGAACCTGCCCTAATCAAACAGCATGGTTTTCCTGTGGGGAGGATTAGTGCTTTCCCAGCTCTCCATGTCTCAGAACCCCACAGTATTCTCCTGTTAGATCTGTCCATGTGGGCTTCCTCACCATTCGAGTCTAACTCCCAGGCCTCCCTCCTGTGTCCCCAGGACCTGCTTGAGTCTGGAGGGCACGGGGTCCGGTCTACTTGTCTGGCCCACTGGTATGCGACTCTGCAAAATGCCATTGGGCAGGAGCTCCAATTTGGGCTCCCCAGATCAATTGCAGGCCCCCAAAGGGAAAGGCATGGGTCTTACTTTCTGCGGAAGCCTCAGCCTGTAGCACACAGTCCCTGGGGAGGGGTGCCAATTGCCAAATTCTTGGCCCAAACTACTTTTCTGGTTGCAGTGGGTGGGGGGAGGGGTGGGGAGGGAAGCACCTCAATGGAAAAAAGCTGGTTCTCCAGCCTCTTGTGACACTCTCCTTGGAGGAGAACCCCACATGGAGTGTCCAAGCTCTGGGATCATGTGAGTTCTCCCTACCATAGCATGTTTGCCACCATGCCTGGGCTTGGGGGATGGAAAAGCCTCCAGGAAACTTGGTAGCCTGCTAGTCACCAAAGGCACGTGGGAGGGAGAGAGAGATGGATCCCCCTTATCCCTTCACTGGGCTCTGAGCCTTTCTGGGTTTGACCCTCATCGATATCTTTTTTTCTTTATCTTCTTCCTTCTCTGCTTTTCAATTTTCCTTTATGAGATCCTTGGCAGTCTCTGGCACCTCTCTCTATGATCCACACCTGTTCTACATCTCTTCTCTCCTCTCCTTTATCTGAAATGCTATCTTCCCTCCAGGATGCTCCAGCTGGTGTTGTCTCTAGTCGTCCATCTTTGCTCCCTAAATTCTTACTATCTAATCTAATCTATTTCTGGGCCACTTATTCCATTTAAGTTAAATAGTCTTTTGTGTTGTTTTCCTTTGATATGTTTATCTGTTTTTCCTCTTAGATGAACTTTAGAATTAGTATGTAATAAATTTGAAGAAAAAAGTTTGAGAATATGACTGAGATTGCATTAAAGCTTGAAATTCATGTTAAGAGCTTTATCTTTTTACAGTACTTATTTTACACATACAGATGCATTGTATATTTCCACATTTATTAAAACTTTTCAAAAGTATCCTTTAACTTACTGTAGCTCTCTTTATGTATCTGCATACTTGATCTTAAAAACCATGGTTTCTTTTCTCCTTAAGGGCCAGTGCCTATGACAGGCAGATACTGGGCTGGGCTCATGGATGATAGTTTTTCAGTTGATTTTCATGCAATCAGGTTTCTCTTGAGCAATCCTTTTAGCTCTTTCTATTTTTTTCTTTTTTTGGCATTTTATTCAAAACACATATATAATTTTTTTCTTAAAACATTTGTGTAGATCTGATGTTTAGAAGCCAAACAATAGAGTTCATGGGGTTGGGGAAGGAGGGTTTGCCAATTTCATTCATAAGAAAGATCAAGGGAGGGAGCTCAGCTGGTAGAAGATGAGAACAGCAACAGTTGTCTGAGATAGTGCTCATGGGGTTCAAGACACACATGCAACCCATGTCTCTGCTAGGGGCCAACACAGTACATCATAGAAGGCAACAGTAACAGACATACTCCATCTGGAAATCCTTGCCAGGGTTGGAAGCCTGAGCCTTTTCCGAGTGGTCATCCAAAGAGTGAGAAGGCATTGATGACTTCTGTGTGGGAAGAGGGGACCACAGGCTACCCATATGATGAAATGTCTAGGCTCCAACAAGGGCCCATTTTTCTGCCAAATTATTCCTCCTCTACCTGCTGGATCACGAGTAAAATTTCTTTGAGAAGAATCTAAATATTTTTCTCCATAGGCAGAAATGAGGCTAAAATGCCTGGGAGAAAGGACTTTTAGATTGAAGAATAAACAACTAATAGCTCATCCTCTCCTGATCTCTGCAAGTAAAAGGGCATTCGGAGCAGGTGGATAGGTTGGGTAAGGCAGGGGTGTGAGGAAGGGCAAAGGGGAAACAGAGAGGAATTCTAGGGAACACACACCCAGTGCTCTGGGTTCACATCCCCCCACTGGCTGGGTCTGTGGGCCTGGGACATCTAGAGAGAGATATGCGGTGATAATGAAGGAGGGCAGTGCTGATGGTCTCACTGTATGAGCACTCCATTATGCTCATTTAAAATGTCTCAGTCTCCAAATGCAGACACATAATGGTCACACCTCCCCTCCAAGAGGATGACCCTGCGGTGGAGTCATTTGAATTGACAATTATTAGTTCCAGTAAGCACTGAGAGGACTAGGAGCCCTATCCAGGAAAAGGAAAAAAAAAAAAAAGAACCAGGAAAGAGGGAGCGAAGTGGGAGGGGGAAGAAAGGGACGTGTGAGAGGTTTAGAAGTTACCAAACCAGTGGCGATCTTTACTATACACTAAGGAAACGGGATTCACGCACCATGTCAGCACCAAAGTCACCTCTGCCTAGTGTCACTCTGAAGCCCGTACCCCAGCGAAGGCCAGCCGAAGCTGCTTCTTGTTTCAGGCAAAACCTCCCATTCAATGGCGAGGGAGCACATACATCACACACTATTAAAACTGCCAGTTTCCATCCCTCTCACACCATTAGTAGAATATATATATCATTAAAGGAAGTGAGTTACAATATAAAAATATGGTAATTCAGACTGTCAGGTCACAACTGACAGCACGTTCAGTTTCTTTCCTAAGCTGTCTCCAGAGACTCTATATTTAGCAAAAAGATGTTTCCCAGAAAAGTTTTCATAAATATTCTCCATGGGGGGAAAATATATATTTATCACTTCCACTTCATATAAAAGGAAATCTAAAGCAAATGTTTTAGTAGCTGACTTCTGAGAAATTGCATGGGTATTTTTAATCCATCGGTGGGAGAATTTTTCTTATCAACTTGATGAGAGTCAGGGAATGCTCTAGTCTGGGTTGCCCACAAAGTTATTACCAGCATTAGTCTTGTTTTGCCTCTGCTTTGTCCTCCCTGCAGCCATACTCCATACCTGATTTTGGTGTTGGGGAGTGTGTTAATCATGGTTTTTATTTCATATGTTTTATGAGGTTTTGATATCTTTGGGCTTTGCTGACTGAGGAGACACTGCCCTCTCGGGGCTAGCTGATTCCTAGAGATGGAAAATGAGTCCCCCCATGCGTGGGTGCACCTTCCATGTGAAAACCAACCAATCCAAAGCCCATATCCACAACCACTTCCTTTATCAGGCAACTATCCCTCTGAGCTAATCAGCCCAGGGTCAGGTACAACTCAGAGGCAACTCAGGACAGTGCCTACAGCCCAGAGCCCACTGAAACAGGTCAACTGAACCAGTCCTCAACCTGCTTAGCCTGGTTCCCCTGCCTTGCCCATTCCTTCCCTTGAAAACCTCAATAAAGTCTCAGACTCACATTTTCCCCCATTCTCTCTGCCTCCTGACTGAACCTGGTGCTTCCCCTGTCTCCCCCCATCCCGTGGTGTGGCACGCCCCCTTTTCTTGGGAACTGCAACAAACTGTCTTTTCAACGTCAATCATCTTCTGATCTGTTGGCCTCACTAGAACTGAATAATAATAAAGCCTCTGTGTTTCAGAACGGGGAGGTTTCATGAATCTGCTCTCCAATAGCTCAGAGTAATGGATTTAAGGATTAATCCTCAAATTACATATAAACGATCCCAACTGGCCACTGCTTATCATATTTGGTCTCAGTTAAAATGAGACTTGCAGGGTTCAATGGGTCTTCCTGCCTACTGTCTGGGGAGAACTATACAGTGATGAAAAGCTCTGGGATCCAGCAGCCATGGGAGACAAGTAGAAGGAAAATAAACTCGGAAAGGCTGGCATTAGGCAAGGCAGGCCAGGCCCGCAAGGGAAGTCTAGTGAGGAGAGAAGACTAGAAGAAGGGAGCTGAACTGGGTAGCAGGGAGAAGCATTCCATTGAGGGCAGAATGAGGTGGGGAAAATGTGATTCCACAGAATTCCTCTTAGGCAGAGCAGTGGGTTCTGATGAATGCCTTGATAAATGAGCTGGGCAACGTGCTTGTCCCCAGAGACACAGATGAAGAAGCTGAAGTGTGAGGACGCCACAGTTTCTTAGGGCGAGAAGACATGGAGAGTGGCAACAGCTACTTCGTGTGAGTGCCCCATGGGGTACGTTTAAGGGGCTGTGTGAGCACAGAGGAGGGAGCCACAGAGAAGTCAGCTTCTAGAGCCAGGAGGTGTTTGCCCCAGAGAGTAAGTAGGGGAGGAGAGGTGTTTTGAAGATAGTTCCATGCAGAGCAGACCGACTGTGCAAAGGTCAGAGAGAAAGTGAGCCAGGGAAGGGTTTATACAGGGCGATTATATGAACAGATTTTCATTAAAAACATTTTTTTAAAATTGTGGTAAAAATCACATAACATAAAATTTACCATCTTTATCATTTTTAAGTGTTCAGTTCAGTGGTGTTAAGTATATATATATTGTTGTTGCAACAGATGTCTGGAACTTTTCCATCTTGCAAAATTGAAACTGTATACCTTTTGAACACCAAATCCCCATTTCCCCTACTCCCTCCCCCCCTGGAAATACTATTCTACTTTATGTTTTTATGAATTTGACACTCTAGTTATCTCATATACATGGAATTATATATTTGTCTTTTGGCGATTGACTTATTTCACTTAGCATAGTGTCCTCAAGGTTCATCCATCTTGTAGCACGTGACAGGATTTCCTTTCTTTTTAAGGCCAAATAAGCTTTCTTTCTTTGTATGTGTTTACCAAATTTTCCTTATTCTTCCATTGATGGACACTTGGATTGCTTCCACCTGTTAGCTGTTGTGAATAATGCTTCAACGGACATGAGTGTGCCAATCTCTCTTTGAGATCTTGCTTTCAATTCTTTTGAATAAATACTCAGAAGTGGAATTGCTAGATAATATGGCAGATTTTCATTTTTAAAGATTATTCTAGTGACTGAGTATAAAATAAATTGGATGAGGCCAGTATTGGAGGTAGGGAGACTTTATTGAAGAATTGAGGTAAGAAATAATGGCTTCTTAAGCTAAGGTAGAAGAAGTAGAGAGGAGTGGATAGACCCCAGGTAGAAGAAACATGACTGTGCTATCTGTTGGGTGGGAGGGAGGAGGAAGGAGTCAATGGCGGGGCTCAGGTTTCTGGTTTGGGTAACTGTCTGGATAACGGAATATGTCACTGTAGAAGCACAGGAGGAAGAGATGGATTGGATCCTATGTTGGGGCAGGCAAAAGCTGGGGGAGCCTGGAGGTGGAGAGACCCTCTTCAAAGTCCCAAAGAAAACCTGGGCCAGGGCAGCAGCAGCAGGAGTGAAGAGAAAAGTCCAGACCAGCGAAGGCAGCTGCCGCAGAATCTCTAACAGGGCCTGGTGATCAGCCGATTGAGGGAGACTTACAGAGATGTCTTTTAGAATTTTGATGGAATTTTGATCAGATTGATGGTGATATGAGACTAAGTTGCCTGGGATTTTCATACATATTTTGTATAGTTTTAAATAATTCAATTTTGAGATATCAATGGACTATGTATAGATATCTAGTTGGGAATAGTGGAGTACTAGTTTAGTACTTTTTTATACTTAAATACTTCTTTAGTACTTAATTATAATTTTTAATTATAGATTAGGACAGGGATCAGGGCTAAAGATAAGGATTTAGAAGTCAGTCACCAACATGTAAGTGAGAAATGACGTCATAAGATAAGCGAAATTTACACCAAGGAAAGAAGAATGGAGGGTTAAGGATAAAAGCTGGTGGAACACCAGCATTTAGGGGGCAAGTAATGGAAAAAGAACCAGGGAAAGGGGAATAGAAAGAGCCAGAAATGGAACGAAGAAGATACAGGAGTTGGAGAAGTAAAGGAGAGAAGACAGAAACAGGGCAAGAAAGACTTTTGCAGGTGGTGGGCGAATCCGGGCTGAGGGTGTGAGAACAGAGCTGATGTGCAGGGAGGGCTACCCTACCCCCTCCTTTAGCCGTTTAATTGACCTTGTAAACACAACATTTTTTGTGCCCTGTTTTTGTGCCATCATATCTTGATGGTGCCATATTTCTGTTACTCTCCATAGATTAGGGGTTTTCAACTGGGGAGAGGTGTCATTTTGTCTCCCTGGATGATGCATTTTTGGTTGTCACACTGGGGCAGAGGTGCTACTGGCATGTCACAGGTACAGGCCAGCGATGCTGCTAAACATCCCACAATGCACGGGACAGGTTCCCGCAACAGGGAGCCGTGCAGCTAACTACATCAAGTGGCAGGGCAGAGAAACCCTGCTGCAGATTTGTCTGTTGGACACACTCATCCCACACACATCTTTTTAAAGCTTCAGGCATTGTGTTTACAGTGAGAACTGTCTGCTCCCTCATGGCATTCTGGCTTTTTCTAGTTGGGCGTCCAACAATGGGGCCCTCTTTGAAAGTGGGTATTTGAAAGATTCTAGACAGCCAGTCTACCTTTTCAACCAACTCAATCTGCACATTAGTACAGTAATTTTAGCAATAGTTCTTAACAAATGCCATACAGACTTAAGGAAATATATTCAAAGAATTAAACATTTAACTTAGAAGGTCCCTTTTTACTTAGTACCCCGCTCCCACTCCCCACTGCTGCTGAATCCACTGGTGTTAGAGTCTGGACATGAGAACGAGTCTTCTCCTAGTTGAACTCCTTGAAGCTCTGGTCCTGCCAGTACTCCCAGGCATGCTGGCACTAGAGACTTTGAGTTC
>NW_012148952.1:8946190-8949717 GCF_000956105.1 Propithecus coquereli
ATTGTGAATTGTGCTGCTATAAACATTCGAGTGCAGGTGTCTTTTTTATACAATGTCTCTTTTTCCTTTGGGTAAATACCCAGTACTGGGATTGCTGGATCAAATGGTAGGTCTACTTTTAGTTCTTTGAGGTATCTCCACACTACTTTCCATAGAGGTTGTACCAGTTTGCTTTTTTTTTTTATATAAGAGCAGTCACTAATAACTCCATTTCCTAGAAACCAAACAGCATTGATTTCTACTACTGGGCAGCTAAGCTTCCTGATCTTACCGATTCCTGAGGACTCTTTGCATCAGGGAAATGGAGCAGGGGCAGGAGCAGGTATGCCCTCTGTTCACACCAGCTCTTGCCCACAGGTTCGCCTCAGCTTCTGCTCCCAGCTCTCAGAGCCCGTGGCAGGAGGGTCCGCATGGGGCCTCTCCAGCTGCACCACCTGGGTTATAATCTGCTCTATCACCCATCAGGGGGACAGCAAGTGTGGGCAAGTGACTCAGCATCTCTCTTCATGAGAATTTCCTCACATGTAAAATGGGAATAATGGTACCTCTTGCAAAAGGTTGTTTTGAGGATTAATTAGGTAAATACATGCAAAGTGCTGAAGTAGTGCCTGCGACATGGCAAGCCCTCAAAATAATGTTAGCAACATTAGTACAGTAGTTATTAGATCTTGCTTTAGTTTCCCAGGGTTGCTGTAACAAACCACTATAAGCCGAGTGGCTCAAAATAATGCAAATTAATTTTTCTCACAGTTCTGGAGGCTAGAAGTTCAACATTAAGGTGTTGGTGGGGCCATGCTCCCACCGAAGGCTCTGGGGAAGAATCCTTCCGTGCCTCTCCTAGCTGCTGCTGGCTGCCAGAAATCCTTGGCATTCCCTGGCTTATGGCTGCATCAGTCTGATTTTCACCTCTGTGTTCACACAGCTTTCTCACCTGTCTGTGCATCTCCATTATCTCCTCCTTACGAGGACATCAGTCCTTGAATTTAAGGCCCGTCCCTTGTCCAGTATAACCTCATCTTAACTAATTATATGTGCAAACCCTCTATTTCTGAGTAGGTCATATTCTGAGGTTCTGGACTGACAAAAATTTTAGGGGGACCCTATTCAACTCACCATTCATATTGATCAACAAATTCATATTGGTTTAGCAAGTGCTTCTCTTGGGTAAGGAAACCTATTAATAGGTCTAGCTTCTTCAGACAAAATTTAAAAGCTGGTTCTTTAAAACAGTCCTGTGATAACCTGAACACCATCCTGGAGAGAAAGTTTACAAAAATACAAATCCAAAATAGTGTTTGATTCAGACTTCCTCTGGCACATGAGCTGGCAAGGAGAGCTGCGGTGGGAAGAGGAGGCTGAATCCAATTCAGCCCACCACCTGTCTACTGACAAGGTGACAGACCCCGGTGCAATCAGCTCAGGCAGCAGCATCTTCTGTAAGGGAGTCACTGTTCTGGTTTATGCTAAACAGAGCTGGGCCTGTGTGTTCACAACACAGCCCCACAGTGCCCCAGCGCGGTGCCAGAAAGCACGTAGTAAGGCAATGGTGCCTGCCAATACCCAATTTATGGGCAGAAAAACCACACATATATCTCTTTAGGTGGGTGTCCCTCCCCAGGCTTCCCGTGTGGGAGAGGCTGCCAGGCACACAGCACTTATGTGTGCATTCCCAGCATATGCTGCCTGGAGATTTTCCTGGCCCAGTCCAAGGCACGTGCTGGTATCCTTTTCATTCGTGTCCTGTGAGAGTCACAAGTGATGCTTACCAAGTCCATATCGGAGCACAGTCAAATACATAAAATACCCATTTAACTGTTACAGGATACACCTGAGAATTTTCTACTTCTTTGTATCTGTTGATGACGACCCTTATGGGCACATCTTCTAGAAGGGTGATTTGGGAACCTTTATGTGCACACAAATCACCTGGGGATCTTGTTAAAATGCAGATTTGGATTCAATTATGTCTAGGAAAGATCCAAGATTCTGTGGTTCTAACAGGCTCCCAGGTGACACTGATGTTCCTTGCCCATGGCATGGACAATGGGTACTTCACCTAGCAAGGCTCTATGCCAACTGCCCTACCCAAATGCTTCTCTGACAGGTCTATAGCCTGGGAAGGGTACTTGTGGAATAAAGCACGTGGAATCTGGGAGTGAGAAATACATACACTGTCCGAGGGACACATCTATGTATAGAGGAAAGAATGGTAAACCAGAAATTGGAAAACAGGTGTTGGTATTTAAGCCCTGGCTTTGCTGTTGAGTAGCTATGTGGTCTCGGATTCATCACTTTACCTCTCTAATGCCTCACTTTCTGAACCAGTACAGCAAATATAATGACTCTCGCTTTAACTACCTGTCACTCGGAGTTGGTGAAAATCAACTGAGGTCATATATTTTTAAAAACTCTGTGAAAAGTGCAAAGCACCATTAAAAGTAGGTTATTCCTTCCTTCCAGGCTGTTGAGAGAATGAAAGATTGACATTGGTCCCCAGAACGCTGTGACATGAAAAACTCCATTCCTGGTATCTCTACTTGTCTCCTTGAGAAATGTATCTTTCTGGGTGCTCTAGGACAAAAACATGCTCAACCAATAAAGCTTCTATTAATAATTTAATAAAAGATGAGAGAGAAATCATGGACCTAGATAGTCCAGGCACAGTAGAGAGAGGTTCACGGGTAATGAGGGTGGGTGTCTTCACTGTCTAGTGCCACCGAAGTATCCTCTGGTCTGTGCCTTCCACCCCACATCAGTGCCGCTCTGGCCCCCACTGTCTGCTTCAGGGAGTCTTATGTGTACCCTGAGTGATGAGAGGTGGTGTTGTACAGTGGTTGGAACCATTGTAGTCTGGAGACAGACTATAAGAGTTTGAAGCTTAGCTCTTAGTATTTATTTATTTAACAGTTCATTTAACCTCTCTGTGCCATGGTCTCCTCATTTGTACATTGGACGAGACCAGGCACGTTCAGGGTGGTATGGCTGTAGACCATTTGTTCATTGGATGTCTTATAAGAGTACAATCAGCCCTCCACATCCTTAGCGTCCACATCCATGGATTCAACCAAGGGTGGGTCAAAAATATTTGAAAAAAAAATCCAGTGAAAAATAATAATACAATAATAAAAAATAATACAAATTAAAACATACAATATAATAACTATTTACACAGCATTTACACTGTATTATAAATAACCTAGAGATGATTTAAAGTATACGGGGATATGGTACTTAGGTTATATGTAAATACTACACCATGTTATATAAGGGACTTGAGCACCCGTGGCTTTTGGTATCTTCAGGGGTCCTGGCACCAATCCCCCGTGGATATGAAGGGGCAACTGCGCTGTTTTAGTGTGAGAGTAATTTTCCCGTTTCCTTGGAATGCTACACCTCCTTTGGCGAGGCAGGAAATGCAGTGTCTGAAATCAGGCTCTGTAGACTCATCCTCGGCCCGGCCAGAGCCTTCCTTGGCTTGCGGGGGGGCAATGATGGGTGGCTGCTCTGGGGTCTGTTTTTCCTCGTTC
>NW_012148952.1:8949837-8968834 GCF_000956105.1 Propithecus coquereli
CCTGATGTCTTCTAAGGTCACTGGAGGAGGATGGTCTCTGGATGGCCTTGGCTGTCACAGCTCTCCCTCACTCCCGCTTGTAGTTCTCAGAATAATTGGAGAATGTACCAAGAATGCATTCTTCTGAGATAAGGAGAACTGTCTGGAACAGCTCAGGCTATGCCCTCCATCCTCCTAGAATAGGCTGCTCTGCAGTGCTTGAGCTCAGTGAGTCTGATTACACTCAGGGTATAAAATCCAGAGCAGAAACAGTGGTATAATGTGGGACATGTGCAGGGGAGACCCCGTCCACCCTGGGCAACTTTTCTGAGCCTGTAGGGACAAGCTCACCATGGATCCTAGGCTTTTGTTTATCCCTGATGCCTATGTAATAAATTTGCTTTGTCTGATGTGTCAATGTTCCATCTCACTGGATGCAAGCACGTGGTAGAGAACCTTTGCCGTCACACCTCATGCATCTCCTCCTGTGATCCTCTTCTTGTCTCCCTGAGGACACGATGGGGTGGAGAGAGGGTGCCCCCCTCTTCTCTCTATTCTCGGTCTAGTTCTATTGTGCTGCACAGTATTTCCCCTGCTTCTCTCAGCTCTTCTCTTGCTTTAGTAGCGAAATATATAAATACAGGCAGTCCCCAGGTTATAGACAACCTGACTTACAGTGTTCCGTACTTAGGAATGGGCTCCCAAGGCTCCCAATAAGGATAACTTGTAATTAATTAATTAAATTAATAATTCGGGAGCTAGTTTCTTCTGCACGTGTAACCAAGCCCATGTGTCATAAGCGGTTAATTGGTACAGTGTCTTTACGCCAGTGGCTAGTCTCATAGAGAAGCAGCTGATGGAGACACAAGAACACAATCAGAAGATCCAGAGCCAAGAGAGTTTACAACAAAAGAACTGCTGAAATCTTTCATCTCGTCGAAGCAGGATTTGGTAAGCTCGAAGAACAAGATCGTAACATTGAGCAGATAACAAAGGTTTACCGTCCAGTTAGTGAGAACATCAGCTGCTACGAAGCCACGTATGATGAAAAAAAGAAAAACATTGTGCAAACAACCCAATACCTGTTTTGAGACACTGACTTCAGTGATAAGCTCCCCTCCTCCAGCAACAGACTCAAACCTAATTCCCCAGCACCAACTCCATCCTCTTTCAATCAATGTCAGCTGCCTTCTTGCCGCACAAATGCCCTTTCTGGGAGGCAAGGCACTGATGCAGCATTAGGGAGGTGTTAACCTTTAATATTCTTTTTTGAAATGTCTCCTATTTCCTATCTAAACTTTTTGTATGAGTTTGTTTTTATGTTCTGGTTGTTTGAATCAAAAGAAAGAGCATGATAGTTTCTGCAACTTATTATTACAGTACATGGATATTATTATTATTATTACAGTATTACATTGTATTTTTAGTACCACACACGAGCTATTATAGTATTGTTATTATTACTGTATATACGCTGTTCATTAGGGATCAGAGTTACATACAAATCTGACCTAAACATGTTTCCAGGAATATATCTCCTCCGTAACCTGGGGACCACCTGTATTCAATTCTGTCTGTACAACAATCTTACATTTCAAGGCAACATGAAGAACTCTTACTGGCCAGGGAGAAAGGCCACATGCACAGATATAGGAAAAAAACCCCACGGACATTCATATTCAAGATATAAAGCCTCTACATATACTGTAGGAAAGGTACAAATACAAAAAAGGTACAAACTCAGGAAAAGGAGAGCAGAAGAGGGTGCCAGCAATCAACCAGTATTCATTGATTTTCTCCATGCAAGATGCTGTGGGGACAAGCAGGAGTGACTAAGTCTGCAAAGCCCAGGTCTCAGTGTTGTGTAACCCAGGACAGGTCAACCTCTCACAAGATGTGAGAGTGAGGGATATTGTCACTAAGGGGAGGCCCAAGGAGTTGAAGAAGTAATGCCAGCTTCCTAATTTTCACCTCTTCCATGAAAGCCTTGCTAGCTCCAACCTGGAGGAATTCATTCATTCATTTGTTCATCCATTCATTCACTCAACAAGGATTTTTGGTAGACCTCGCCCTTTTGCTACTCCAGGCCACTTAAGACTATTATCATGGCTTATATTAATACATTTCTCATTATTGTCTGACTAATCAGCCTACTTCCCTTTATGTAACAGTGTTGATCAAAGTGCATGTGGCTTTCCATGAGAATTTCAGCTCGGCAAAGTGGAAAGAATGGCTCTGCCACTTACCGGCTATAGGATTTTGAGCAAATTACTTAATCTTTCTGAGTTCAATTTTCTCATCCACTAAATAAGAATGGTAACACTAGTATTAGGCAGCTCAGGTAGTCATAATAAAATAGCATAGACTGGGTAGCTTGAACAACAGAAATTTATTTTCTTACAGTTCTGGAGGCTGGAGGTCTCAGCTCAGGGTCCAGCAGTGTCGGGTTCTGGTGAGGTCTCTCTTCCTGACATGCAGATGGCCACATTCTCTCTGTGTCCTTACATGGTGTGGAGGTAGAAAGAACTTCTGTCTTCCTTTTCTTATAAGAATTCCAGTGTGATCATAGTAGAGCCCCACCCCACGATGATATTTAACCTTAACTACCTCCTTAAAGGCACTGTCTTCAAATATAGTCACACTGGGGGGCTAGAGCTTTAACATATGAATTTGGAAGGTCACAATTCGGTCCATAATAACATGCATGCAGCCATTACCCACAAGGTTATTAGTGAAGGGGCAGGTCCTGAAGGAACACACCACTGCCAGCCCCAGTGAGGAGCAAGACCCCAGCTGACTCACACTCCCCGGTGACGCCACATTTCTTCTAGGGAGCCCTGTTGTCCTTTCCCCACAGCTGCTACCCCAGTCCATGGATGTGTCTAATAACTATGAACTGTAGTAGGCAGGGGCCTGGGTCCCACTCCCCTCCATATCAGAAGGCTTCTGGGTCCTGGGGCAAATTAGCAGATGCAAATATAAACACCAGGAAAGAGCATGGACTGACTTCCCTTAAGCCTAATAGAAGAGCCCTGTCCCTTGCTTAAGACAAGACATCCAGTTATACTCTTATTCCAGAATGAATGGACACTTGCTGTAACCTAAATAATTTAGAGAGGCCACTCAAATGCTTCTTCTCAAAACAACGATCTGTTCCTAAGTGGTGCTTCTGCTGCTTGAGACAGGAAGGGCTAAGACTTGAGAATGTCAGTTTCCTTACCAATAATTAAAGCATATATTCATATGTGATAAAGTTCTGTTTTACTGGGCACGTCACTATGTTTCTTCCCTGCCCCCAGCTTTCTTGAGTTATAATTGACCAATAGAAATTGCATATGTTGTAGGCGTGTATATATGTGTATACATGCACCTGATGTTTCCATGTATGTATATATTGTGAAATGATCACCTCAACCAAGTTAATTAGCGTATCCATTGTCTCACATAGTTACTATTTTCTTTCTTTTTTGTTTTCTTTCCCTTTCAAAGTGGAAAAAAATAAACCCATTTTTTCCCCATTTGAGCTTATTGATACTTCTGGTTGTTATCTGCAAGGCTCTTTGCTTGAAGCCAATCTGAAGAAAGTGAGGAATGAAAGATAAGCTTCCTGCTATGGAAAAGCTTCCAATCCAGCGTGAAAGACAAAGTATACATATATGAAAAATTATTACAGCAGGAAACTTCATCCCAGGGAGTGTGAATCAACTTAACATTTTAAGACAAAAATAAGCTACCCGTACTTACTTCATAGTGTTAAGGCAAAATGTAATGAGTGAAGGCAGAGGTGACAGGAGCCCCCAGCATATTGGTTGAATCGATGAAAAAAGGCATGCATGATAGCCAATGGGAATGAGGCAAGAGGGTGTAATAGCCAATGGGGGTGAGACATGGGAGACAGCAGCCAATGGGATGGGGCAAGGGAGCGGCATCACCTGCTTCTGAGAGAAAGCCGTGGAGAGCACACACCCTGCACAGGTGAGCAGTTGGCAGTCCCTCAGGGATCTCAGCTCGTCCCAGCCCCTGGGGCACTTGAATTACCTGTCAATTCACAGTGCTCACAGGCAAGAGTGGATTGATTTAATTTTTTCCCTCAGTTTTCCCACTTTTTGCTTTTCAATTGAGAGAGCAGATGGAAATCTTGTTTCTCAATTACTCAGTGTCCCCGTTTCATCTGAGTACATCTGGAAGGAGATTATTTGAATACATTTGCTTTTTAAAAATGACAGTGAAAACAGGCATGGAGTAAGGGGTGGGATTTTATCTTTTTTTTTTTTTTTTCCCCTTGCCTGCCCCATCAATATAGTTTCCCAAGAAAAACAAAGAAATAAACTCTTATGACATTAAGTCACAGCAGGGACTACTTCTGTTCTATTCCTCTCATCCCAAAATAAACTTAATTTATAAGGACTGGGAGGGCTACAGTGATATTCTGCAATGCAAATAAAACACAGCGTGAACACATACACAGGAAGAAAGTTTTGCGCTGTAAATATACCCGGGAAGTTCAGAGAGGCATAAAAAGTTGGGGTAGGCATTAGAAATGATTACTTTGCAAGTGAATTGCAATTTTCCATTTTTAAGGGAACATATGTCGATACAGTTTTCTGTTCCCAGATTGACTAGAGGGTGGCCTTTAGCCAGTTTTTTACCCTGATCGATTTGGCTCACTGGATTGGGTTTGAAATGCCCATGACAATGCTGTTCTTTGGGCATTTTTCACTACTACTTATTTCTTGCAGCCTAGGAAGTTCAGAGCACTGATTATAATTCAACCATTTATTTCCTCTAGCAATTAAAAAGTGTGCTCACCAAGCCACAGCTGACTTACCAATTGAAGCACATCCAACCACAACTTTTCTGAAATTCCAGTTATAAGACAACGGCAAGGACTGAATGATAAATCTTTTGCTGACTTTGCTATTAAGTTAGAGGATGATACTTGGACAAGGCAGGGATCTGAGATCAGCTCTCTGCAAAACAGTGAGGGCAGAAAGTTTTAGAAACTGGTCGACTCCTTGCTCTGCCACTGGCCTTTTCATAACTCTCTGCAGGTTCTATCTCCTACCATCCTTGCTCCTCTACTTAGGAGGAAGGCAATCAATCTGATGACTGTGCTCAAGCCAAGGTGTTAGAGACACAATGAGCTACCAGTTTGGAGACTATGTGAATTTATTAAATCATGACTGCAAAGGGCAAGGTTTAACTGAAAGACGTGTTAGCAGTAGAATTTCAGGCACAGTAAATCTTGGACTGGGGAAAGTATTTGAGAAATGAAAGCTTTCCTGATACATAAAAGGGCACATCTATCTATTTATCTATCCATCCATCCATCCATCCATCCATCCATCCATTTTTTATCTTGACAGTTTATTATTTATGATAACTAGATGACTATGAGTGGACATTTGTGAGCTTGGGGTCTCTCTTCAGGTGAGGGCAGGTACTCCCAACGTACACTCTGCACTCCGCCCGTGGAATCTGACCTCTCTGCATGTAAGGGGGGATCTGGTTAGGAGCAAAGTAAGGAGCAACATTTGTCTGTGCAACCACTCTCTCTTTCTAACTCCTCTCTTCCCCAGGTGCTATTTGAGGACACTAGGATGCTCTTTTTTTCTTATATTTGAGGCAAAATTAAGGTGGCTGTGACTAGTCATTAGGATGTGAAAAGTTTTAAACAGAACCTGAATTCCAAAAGTAAATGGGGAGAAACTTACTATTGTACAGAATCAGTGAAAGGAACACTCAATGATTCAAATTAATTTTTAAAATCATTTGAGTTTGTTTTAATGGAATGTAAATAATTTTGGCGAAGCTCAGTATTTAATGCAGGGTTGTTGCCCCAGTGACAACAGAGTGCTCTCTTGGGTCACATGATTAAGGGGATGGGTTTGTCAGGATGTTAGAGCAATCTGGCTCCAGTGGTCTTCCTCGTAACAAATATCATTAGACGACTGACCATGGGGTCTGGTCAACAAGGTCACCTACCTTCTTTTCTGTCTCTTTGATTCTCCCCCGGATGACTCCTTCCTTCCAACATAGCATGTAATATAATATCAAGTGCTTTTCATATATCGACCCATTTAGTTATCACAACCACCCAATGATGCAGACACTGTTACTATCCTGACCCTATAGGAAACTGAGGCACAGAGGTTAAGTGACTTGCCCACAGTCATGCATTTCGTAAGCAGCAGAGCAGGCATTGGACCCCAGGCAGTGCCTGGCTTCAGAGTCCAGACTGTTAACCACCCCATCACTCTGCCTTGTGCCACACCCTCTCAGAACTGATTTGTGGTTTTCGTCTAGCTCTTATCCCACTCTGTCCTCTACCGTGGCTGCATCAACACTGGCCTCTTTTTCACCAGAACACCATGGCCTTTCTGGGATCAGGAATTGCATCTCATATTTGTGTTTGCATTCCTTGTAATGTGTTTTTAGCACATAGTGTACAAATAATACATATTTGTTAAATGAATCGTAGAGCAATTCTGGAGCAGTTCTCTGGAAATATACGGAGTGAAAATGAGCACGCTCGTATAGACCCTGGCATTTCCTACTCCTGTTGTCCTCAGCCCAGGGAGCGGGAAAGGAGCTGGCAGGGGCCTTTCCCACTTGGCTCCAGTGGGGAACTTGCTGGAATCTGGAGAAGGACCCTTGCTGGGGCTGCAGACTGAGGTGGGATTCTTGGGTTTATTATCTCTGTCCTAAATAATCTTAAAATTGACACAATGCCACAGGTGCAGATGAAGTCAGAGAATCTCTGAGTTGAAAGATACCCCTGGAAGGTATCCCCAGGGAAACGGCTGTCTGGCCTGCTGGGCAGGTGTTTCTTTCCTTCTGGAAGATCTTCAGGGTGAATGATGGTGCGGTTTTCCTCGGTCACTCATCCCTGCCATCTCCTTAATTTTTACTCCTCCTTGTGAAAGAATGTGAGCTCTCATATAAAATTCAATATAATGTAAAAGAGTTGGATTAAAAATAACAGTAGAGCTCACACTTTAAAAGGAACAACAGGAATAGATGTTCCCAGGCACCTAGGATGTGCTAATTTAACAGTTTTTCATTGATCTTGGCTCCCAGCTTTCTACATCAAAACCAAAAAATGAACTGAAATTACATAATTTTCCTTGTCAGATAAAAGAAATCCTACAAAATTTTGATAAATAATAAATGTTCCTTGGGACTAAACTCAAGGTGGAATTTATCCACAAGTTGCTTTAAAAGGAGCATTTAGTCATTAGTGAGCAGTGTCTTTAAATATGAATGACATTGCGTTAATAGATGCCTCTCATATAGGGCTATCCCTGAGGCACACCTTCCCAAAGACACTGCCACAGGCATTTGAAGGTTTATGTTATAGTAGCAAGTTTGTGAGCAAGTGTGTGGGGGTATTCAAAGCACATGTACAAACATGAATGATCACTACTGACAGTGGCTCAACAAGCAGAACCCTCTGGAGATCAGCAGCACAGGTATTGTTGTCTTTAGGTCTCATGGCAGATAAGTGGGAGGCCTGGGGCTTGGAGCCAGGGTTTCTACCTTGAACCCTTCGCACTGTCCTGTGTGAGGTCCATGTCCTTGACTTCCTGATGACCTAATAAAAAAAGAGCCTAAAATCCCTAGGGAGTCACGTGGTTAATTCTTCCATTAAAGTGGCTCTGTCACTATTCAGTCTATTGATAATCAAATTATCTAGAAAATGCCTACTGCAATCATAGTATTATCAAAATTCTGCATTGTTCATTAAAGTGATGGGCTGGGTGGGAGGACAAGCTCACCATTCTGTTGAAGAAGCTAACAAGTTTTAGGTCCTCACCATGACAAAAGTCACCCTAAATGGCAAATGGATCTTATTTTATATTGTCTTTAAAGGGCCAAGGGTGGCTGTCTTCATCTGGGCTCAGGTAGGTTTCAGGCTGCATGTGAACTTGGCAGAGATGGCTGGTGATGGCTGGTTGGGGAACAACAGAGCTGGCACACGGGCCATGTATTATTCAAACCGGGGACAGTCAATTTTTAGTTAAAAGAAAAAAAGAGCTGTAGATGTTGCAAACATCGGCAAAGCTATATGGTTTAGATTCGAAGGTCTACATATCATTTGTTATGAAAAAATCTAGGGCACGTGTTACCAGCCAAAGACTTCATTTATCAAAGAAGAATCTTAGTATAATCTCGGTAAGACTTCTGACTTCAAATTTAGCTGCATCATTAGAATAGGCCCACTAGGATGAGTTTGCTATAAAGTACACCCTTAAGTAGACCATGAAATTACTTTATGGGCAGGCTTGTTTATGAGAAATTGAACAAAATGTGCCAAATGCAACTATCTGAGCCCTGTGCAGTGAGAAGCTGTGATGTTCTTTTGGACAATAACCAGCCAACATGTTCAAGTGCTTCTTGTACTATTAGCTAACATTTTCGGAGCCTTCTCTATGCAACCAGACACTGTCCTAAGCACCTTGCGAGTCTTTGGTTATTTAATCTTCATAACACCCCTATCGTGTAGGCATGATTATCATCCCCATTTTACAGATGAAGATAATGAGTCACTGTAAAGTTAATTATCTTGGCCAAAGTTGCACAATTGGTAAGAGGGAATGCCAAAATTCAATCCCAAGTAATCTAACATTGTAGAGTCTGTGAAGTATGAAGTATAGAAAGAGAAGGGCTTCCAGGATTAATTTCATGGCAGTTGTTTGATGCCCACAGAGCATCCTCCCCACCAAGGATGTCTGACTTGGGGTTGGACTCACACAGCAAGTGAGTTCAGGGTGGAGGTGTTTTAATAAACCTGACTCTCTCATTCTAGAGTTGAGAGTTATAGGGTCTGGTACTGTCTCTGTCCATGATAGAGACATTGCAGAGACAATGATAGTCGTGTCATATCTGAAGTTCTGCAGTAAGAGAGAGCTTGCAAGTTTAGGACAGCTTCCTGATCTAATACCTCAAAATAGACTAGGGGGCTGCTACCCAAAGAAGGGGAAAGATGCTGCTAGTTGGGAAATAGCACATGTCCGTTATAACATGCATACAATTTGCCCAATAGCCTAGTGTATAGGGAAGCAGCTAATTAAATGGGCTCGGACATGGCTATGTTTAGCACCATTTAGATCTGGGATTGTTTGTGCCATGGGACCATCACTCCCTACTCTGATTTCAGCACTGAAATGTCCGACTGGTTTTTCCCCCTCCTATTCTAATTTCCACTATTCTAGACTGGTCCCTCACTACCCCTTTCTCAGGTTATTGCAATTACTTCCTCTCCACTTTCCCTGTACCCTTTGATTTGTCCTAAGCAGTAGTCTAACAATTAGCATCTCTGGCACCAATTCTATCCTGTTACCCCCAGCTAAGAAGTATTCAAGAATTTCCCAACTTCTTTTGAATGGTTTTCATGGTTCTGTAAAATCTAACCTTTGCCTGTTTATCTAATTTTATTTCCAGTGATTTCCCTTGACACATTAGGTCCTTCAGCTAAATGTTGTAAGTTCCCTGCCTCCTTGCCTTTGCTCATACCATTTTCTCTAACTGGAATATTTTCCATTTCTTCCCATAACAATTCTCCCCATCCTCTGAGACTTACTCCAGACACTGAGTCTCTATAATGCCTTCAGTGAGCAACCACATTTACCTATATGCTGTTGCCCTGTTCTCAACTCCATTTTATGGATATATTGTTTCTGTATTGCTTAGAATACTTTGGATTTCAGAAACAGAAATTAACTTTAGTTAGCTCAAACAAAAAGAGAATTTGTATATGGATATAGGGAGTACCATAAACCCCAAGGGCAGGGATGTATCTTGTCAATAGGAAGATAACCAGAAATCAGAAAGTTCAAAGACTCTCTGTGTGTTCATATCTTTGTACATTACCCCAATTCCCTCTCTTTCTCTACAGATTGATTTTTCTCTGCTTCTCTGTTCCCCACGGTACAAAATGCCCACCTTTCTAGCTACAGAGTTTGATAGATTTCCAGTCCAATCCTTGATTCCCAGAAGAGTAAGAGAAGTGGCCCGTCTTGAGGACTAAGCTAGCCGTAGGTGCAGTGTGCCATGGCAGGTGAGTGGCATTACCATGTGAACATGGATGTTGGGGACCATCTGGGGAAGCAGGGGTGAGTTTCCAAAGAGATGGGGCATCAGGCAATTGGGACAGACAGATAATTCTACAAAGTTTCTACTACAGTCTCCATTAGTTTGTGCTGACGTCAAAAAGACAAATTATATTCTCTTCTTCATTTGTTTCATTCTTTCCAAACTCTCATCTTCTCAAAGTCCAAATCTGGTTGGTCATATAGTGGCACTCAATAAGAAAAGGCAATTTTGTTAAGGACAATACGAATAGAAGAGTAACAAGTTGTTAGATGTTATTCTTACTCTTGTCTCAGATTTTCAGTGAAGATTCCAAAGGCTGAGAACAAACCAGCTACTGCCAAGTATCCATACTCATAAGACAATGTGCTAGACGAGACCACCTGAGCAGAATGTGTAAAGACACTGTGGAATTTTCTGTCCATCTCCCACTTGTAGCAACTGTAGGAGGGAGAGAGGGAAGAAGAGCTGAAAGGGAAAATATTTTCGGAGAGAGCTGAGAAGGTTCCCTGCATTTCTCCCACCCTGATCAATACTTTTCACTGATTTCAAGCCAGATGAAGAGGGAATTCAAGGAAACTACTCAGAAAGGCTGGCCACATTCCTTGGAATTTGAGAGACTCAAAAGATTGACATCAGATTTTCGCCCAAAATGAATAAAGTCAGGTGGCTGACACTGTGTGTCTGGCCAGTAGCTCTGATTCAGCAAATTCTATAAAGGGATGGCTGTGTTGAGAGTGAGCTGAAATTCTGCTGACAGTGGGATAAAGGAGCATATTTTCTGGGAAGATGTGGGTCTTAGAATGGAGATGGCTTGGGTGCCTCTTTTTGGTCACCCAGGAAGGTCAGCTGGGTGGTTGATATAACCCTGATTGAAAGATGAACTCTGGAAGCAGAAGAGGAAGTCCAAGGCAGAGAAACATTGCAGGAGGCTACAAAACTGGAGTCAAAAGTGGGAACTCTCCAGTGCCCAGAAAAAGTACCTCAGGAGAGGAGGAGTCTGCTCCAGACCTCTGCAATGGCTGAAGGGCAGTATCTTTAGATCTCAACTACACCAGCAGCTAGTGAGTGGAAGAGGAGATGCAGCAGAGAAGAGAGGAAGGGTGGGGAAAGTGACCGCTGCCCCTCGTCCACTGTAGGTTTACATGCCAGAGGCAGGCTCCAGATGGGGAGAGGAAAAGGTTTAGTTAACTATGAGTTTTGTTGTAGTATTGCCCTATATTGAAATTGGGTGATGATATGTTTAGAACTGGCTCATGTTCTGCTATTATTAGTCTTCCCTGGACATTTTCATATCTAAAAGTGACCTAAGCAATGGGAAGGGAATATGCCCAAAATTTTATCAAAAACAGTGGTAAAAAATGACTGTGTCAATCAAGCTTATCAGGAAAAGTGAAGAAAAATAAAATCATTCTTTGCTTGCTCCTATGAAGAGTAGTTCATTCCATAAAACATTACTGAAGTTCAAAAGGAGAGATCCCTGTGAGCAAGGACAATCAGAGACAGCATCACGGAATACAAAGGGCTTGGGCTATGTCATAAGAAGCTGAGTTCAATGCAGATAGATGTCTAACCTTACTCTTCCCTACGAAGCATTTATTACAAAAACTCATTTTCTGTGCTCATTGGTTCTTGGAGGCTCTGAAGATCTGATGCCAAATTGAATTGGAGCAAATGGACTGTGCAAGTCTTATGCTATTTACTGACCACTGGACAAAAAGCTTAGCTTGACAGAGGCTTAGCAGTGACAGTCAGTAATGTCACTTGAGAGGCTTTGAGTGCATCCTAAAGTGTCTTGTTAAAAGGCAATGTTTGGGGAAACTTTTGGGGAAAGGGCGATGGCCAAGGCAACATCTCTCTATTAAATGACTTGGTGTTGATTCAAAATATCCACATTATTTGAGCTGAGATAACTCAAATCTGACCAGTCTAGTACATATGCCACTGAAGGACTGATAGAATGCATTTCTTCCAAGAGTTTTCACATCTGAGTTCATAAGGTCTGTGTGAGGAAGGGAAGGATAAGGATTGCTTTTCAAATTTTACAAGGAGATTGCATGACTTGTTCATATTGACACTGTAATAAGTCACAGTCCATTAATATGAATTTCATTATACTGGAAGTTCTGTTTCTGGCAAGAGATATCTAAACTCTATCTCTACCAGGAGGAAATTCTCCAAGGGCAAGAATAGGTGAATTCTTACGTATTTCTATCACAACATGTGGTAGGCTGCAAAAATGGCCACAAATTATCCCCTTGCCTCCATTCACATCCTTTGGTAGTGCCACTGCACTCTGACTCTGGCCTCAAGACTAGCCTTGGCCAATGGAAATTAAGCAAATGAAACACAGGCAGAGGCTTACAAAGCACTTGTGTATTGGGAATTTTTCTCTTTCTGTGCTTTAATCCCTGAGACTATGATGTGAACGAGCCCATGCAAGCTGTTTCGGGATGAATCATGTCCCTGAAGGCGTCCCATGAATTCATACGTGGAAGCCCTAACCTCCTACTTCAGAACGTGACTATGTTTGGAGAAAGGGTCTTTAAAGAGGTAATTAAGGTTAAATGAGGTCACTAGGGTAGGTCCTAATCCAATATGACTGGTATCTTTATAAGAAGAGTAGATTAGGACACCAACAGACACAGAAAGGCCATGTAAGGATGCAGGGAGAAAACGGCATCTACAAGAAGGGGAGAGACCTCAGAAGAAATAATCCTGATGATACCTTGATCTGGAACTGCTAGTCTCCAGAACAATGAGGAAATAAATTTTTATTGTTTAAGCTACTCAGTGTATGTTACTTTGTTATGACAGCATTAGCAACCTAATGCACCAGCCTAGCGGAGGGCGAGAGGTCGTGTGAAAGAGAATTGAGGCACCATTGTCAGAAGCCAGCAGATTGCCAGGCCTGCAGTTGAGGCCATCCCACATCATCCAGCTGTCTGCTGACATGCGAGGGAGCCTAGCAGAGATAGGCTAGGGTCAAGAAAAGACAGACATTTGGGGGCACTCTTTTCATTTCATCGAGAGGCTTGCTGGGCACATGGTAAGTTTGTGTTACAGGAAAGGGCTATTGCCTCCCTCTGTGTCCCCTTTTTACAGGTAGCTGGGATGGTGGCTTTGTCAGAAGAGGGAAAAAGAGTCTACTTGGATGCTGGCTAGTCTGAAAACAGATGCGAGACTTTCTTTTAGGAAGTATTCTAGAAAGTTCACTGCCACGTACCAGCTGACCTTGGGCCCCTGGGAACTTGTTGCCCCTTCTGCCAGGGGCACTGCTGTGGGAAGCTGAGTCTGAATGCAGACCCTCCCACTGTGCGAAAGGGGAGCCCGTGGTGTAGGCTGACTCCTTGTTCAAGTAACCTGGAGTGAACTCCAGAGATCGTTTTCAGGCAATCCTTGTCATACCACACTTTGACTGTGAACCACCTTCACCTTGCCCCCCAGCAAGAAAAAATAAAGGAGAAAGGAGAGCAGGTTATATTTTAGATTCTCATTGGATTTTCCATTGTAACAAGGCAAATTCTTGTTTTCCTGGCTGGCAGATGGAAGAACCAAAGATAATGGCATGGAACTGTGCCATTCCTCATACATAAAAGGTGATTTGTTTTTCCAGTTAGTGGGATAGATCTGCCCTGAGCATTTACTGATTCTCGCTAAATTTCCCTTTTGTTTAGAAGAACACATTTTCTAAAATGGCTGGTTGGATTTAGGAGTGCTGTCTAGTAATTGGAGAATAGAGGGAAAGGAACTGACTTACATGAGATCTTATTAGTTCATCTTGATCTTGTTCTTATCTTTCAGCAAATTAAGCTAACCCACCTCTATGGGACCCTCTTCCAATGTCCCATCTTCATGATATGTGTTCAGGGTGGACTGTGAAGTCTGAAGGAACAAAACATTCCAGTTTTAATTTGTCCTTTCACCTTTCAACTCAGTCTTAGACATTGGTGCCCATAAAAACTACTCTTCTGGACTATTTATGCTGAAAATTAGCTCACAGAAAAAACCAGAATATTTTATCAAAGGAGCTTACTGTTCCGTCCCTCCCTCCCTCCCTCCCTTCCTTCCTCCTGTATATTTTTAAAGCACCATGGGATCAATAGGTAATTCTGATGCTTCACAAATAGTTCTTCATATTGGTTTCATTCTGATGGCTGCTGGGACCAACATTTTAATTTCAGTAGGAGTCTTTTGAAACTTGCTTAAAGATAATCTGTCTGAAGCTTTTGATTTGGAAAAGTGGAAAAGGGAAAGAGAAGTGACAAGGTTTTTAGAAGTTTTTGAGATCAAAGGATTTGGTTAATCCTTTATGATGTTTGCTATAACTTTATAAGTTTAAGTTTGCAAGATTAGTCTCCAGAAATCATTTCCACATAGAGGCTGCTCTACCTCTATGTGGGTGACATTTCCTGGGTTGAAGTCTCATAGAGCCCACAAATTCTCTTAGGTTTGGTTAAATTCATCGGTTCTCACCCTGGGCTGCACATTAGAATCAGCTGGGGAGGCTTAAAATTTATAGAGGCTCAGAACTCATCATTAGAGTAATGAAATTGTATTCTCTGGGGGTGGGACCAGGAATCAGTACTTTTAAAGCTCTCCAGGATATAATGTGCAGCCGGGATTCTGAACCATTTAGACAACTGAATCACAGAAAATGAAAAGGCATCCCCACCTAATTATACTTTAAAAAAGCATTGAAGTAAGCTATTAAAAACAGCATAAGCATTACCTTTGAATAGTATGTACAAATTAAGCTAGATTGTAAGATTTAAAGAAATAGAAAACCTATGTATAATTAGGTACCATTTTATAATAACAGAATGGTCTATGGTTTTCAATCATTATTTGACCTTTTCTTCTCTAAAAGTTGTGATTTTCTCAGGTTTGTACAGGAATTACCCAAAATTTTTCTGCTTATACTCAAAAGCCTTTCTTCTCTGTGACTGTGCACCTACGTTCAAGCTCTTCCAGCGAGCTTAAGCGTCTGCAGGGTTTTTTCTCTGCCACATGGTCCATTTACTCTCTCATCGGATAATGTTAATGAAAGCATTATTATTGGAGGTTGTGAACCAGCAATAGTTAGCATATATGGGAGCTTGTTAAAAATTCAGAAATCCAGACCCCACTCCAGATCCTATTGAATCAGAATCTGCATTTAACAAAATCTCATGTAATTCATCTTCACATCACGTTTGAGAAACACTGAACTAAACAAACTCTTTTACTGTTTTTGCACATGCCTTCACACCTAGCTTTTACCTGGCTTTCTAATGCAAGCATAAAAAGAAAAGGAAAGATTTCTATTAAAAACTTATATGTTCATGTGTGATTCATGCTTTTTTGTTTTAATTAGAATGGATTCTTGGAGCTCTATGGTCGTTTTTCTTAATGTTAGTTGCTTGGTCATTGAAAGTAGAAGCCAAGTCATCTTTAGGCAACCTACAACTGAAGTTTTCCTAGTGACAGCAAAAATTAAACTTTGACTTGATTGACAAAGGTTGTTTTAATCAAGATTAGGGGATCTATTCTGGGCATGATGCATTAAGGAAAAGTATCTTGGATAAGGAATCAAAACTATGTTGATTAATAATGCTGCACCTTGCTTCCCAGAGTTAGGTACTATTGCAGCCTGAATTACTTTGTAAAGTAATTATTTTGTTTAGCAAAAGAACTATTTTGTTTAGCAAAAGAAATGCACAGTCCCTTCTGTCTTGGTATAGTTCCTCTTTACCTTCCCTAGCTAACATGTTTGATTACATGCTTTGGGCATTGTGTCGATCTGTCACTCATGGACATGAGAACAAAGATGTCTAATGAAGGCTGGTTCCATGTAGAAATAATTTATTTTTCATGCTCATAGCTCAAGAGAGAGATAATATGAGACTTTTGAGAACAAGTCTCTCAAAATTGAGATGAAAACCATTAATTGCATAACCTACCTGTCTCTTCCATGAACACCCCTGCTCATCACTGAATGTGTTTGCCACAGTAATGAGAAGAATACTGTGAGTAATGACTTCCAAGGTTTGGTCCTTGGACATCTTTGCTGCTCTTTCTAGACTCACTCTTCCTCCCAACGTATGGCTTTAAACATCATTCATACGCTGATGACTCTAAATTTATATCTCCATATCAGACTTCTCTCAGAAGTCTAGACCCATATATCCTGTTGTCTTCCTGACATTTCCATGTGGCTGTCCAGAAAGCATCTCAATTGTCACAAGTTCAAAATCGATCTCTAAATCTTCCCCAGCAAACCTGCTTTTTCCACATCTTCTTCACCTCGGTACAGGGCGACTCTACTCCTCTAGTTGCTCAATCCAACACCAAGGAGTCATCCTTGACTTTTCTCCTCCCTCCCACCCCACACCCAGTTCATCAGCAAGTCCTGTGGGCTCTTCCTTCAAAATATACCCATAGTCCCCCTCATCAAATTCTCACCACCCCCTCCTCCATCACTACCGCCAGGTCCAAGCCATCCTCTCTTGCCTGGATGACTGCTGTCCCCTGCTGCTCCACCCTGGTCCTCCTCCATTCTATTCTCAACACAGCAGCCAGGGGGATCCTTTTAAGTGCTAATCAGACCAAGCCAGCTCTCTCTGCTCCTAATCATACAGAGCCCTTCGTCAGAGTAGAAGCTAAAGTCACAGTACCAGATCCCTTTCTGACCTCATCTCCACCTGCTCCCTCATTTGCTTACTCGGGTTTTCCAGAAGCAGATACTGAGAAGGACTTGTTGTGCTGGATGTTTACAGGGATCAACACCTGTTTGAAGAAGTGGGTTAAGGAGGAATGGGGAAAGGAGGAAGTCACACTGTGAAGTCAGCCCAACAAAGCTGCAGACCACAAGGGTATATTTGGCTTGCTGGAGGTGACTTCCGTCAGGCCAAAAGGGCTGCACTTTTATACCCCTCTTCAGCCATTTGGAGGAGTGTTGTCTTGAGAAGGGTGACCTGGCATGGGGCAGCTCTCTGCAGCGAGGTGCACATGGAAGGAGCTGACCAGTAGAAGCTGTTGCTGACTGCCCTAGGCAGTGCATGTCCATGGCCACTGCTCTCTTGGCTTCCTTAAACAAATCCAGACCACTCTGCCTCAGGGCCTTTGCATCTTCTGGAATGCCCTTTGACTAGATAATTTTCATATGTCTTGCTCCCTCATCTCCTTCATGCCTCTGCTTATATGGTATTTATGGGTAAGTTTTCCCTTCCCCAACAATCCTATCAAAAATGAACAACTTCCTCCAACACTCCTATTCCTAACAACCCTTTCCTTCTTTTCTCTTCTCCATAGAATTTATTGCCATTTGATAGAATGTATATTTAATCTCTGACTTGTTATTTTCTGTTTCTCTAGGTAGAATGTGTGCCCCAAGATGGGCCTGTCACACAGTATCAATACTACACTTAGTGAAGATGTTTCTGGTATTGGTTCCATGAATTTGGAACTCAGGAATTTGGAATTGATGATATTTAGAGATGTTTGTATTTTCTCCCTGAAAAATAACAAGCATCTAAGATAAATCATGTAGAACTATAAGTTTTAAAGAGATTAATTTAAACTGTTAAGGAAAATAAATGTTCCAGAAGCACTTGTTCATATTTCCACTTTGATGAATTGATTAAAAATCATTATTTTCTATTAACTAAAGCAAATCCTCCAACTTTACTTGGTAAATGATCTTAGAATCACTCCGTGGGCCTCACTGATGTTTTTTTCTTTGTTGTTGTTGCTGGAAAGTAATAGAAATGTATATAAAAAATTTTAATTTATATTTTTTCTTAGTCAAGACATATATTCCTATAATTATTCTTTTGTGTTCTTGTTTTACTAAACTTAGTGTTGCATGAGAGTGGTGTGACTCTAGCCTACAAAGTTAGGAATGGGCTGAGGCATTTGATGGTGGGATGTGGCATGCTCTTTGTTATATTGTCTTTTTAATTTTCTTTTTGCATTTGCTACAAACTGGGAAAAATAATCAGCAGCTTTGTTTAAATAATTTCAAAACTCCTTTCAACATGCACCTGTTTTCTCCCTCCATGCTTTCCCCTGTTATCATTCACATTCCTTCACGCTGCTTTTCCCTTTCACTCCATAACCCAAGTCATTCTTCCCAGGAAAAACAAAAATCCAATTCCAAATGTCTGAAAAACTGCCCACCTGATGGTCACCCCTGGTCCTGATTGCAAGGTGATTCAGCATTTCTTTTACCTGCTCTGTCTCTTTCTGTTGCTAATCCTGATATGGCTAGCATGACTTTTTCTATGAACATCACCAAGAACTCTTAAATGTTCAGATCTCATAGGCTGTCCTAATTGTTCCAATGCTAGCTTCACATCCATAATTGAGAACAAAAACAGAGACAATGTTGGAACACATCAGTGCTTTTCAACACCTCCTCAAAGGACATCAAGCATGGATGTTTGCAGTGGGGAGCAGGGAGACCCCAGGACTTGCATGCTGCCTGTGGTATAATGTGAAAACCACTGGAATGATTCTTATAAGAGGCTTCTTTCGACTCAATCTAACAGTAATTCATGTATGTGTATTTGAAAGTGTGAGGAAGAATAGAAGAAACTAACCATATATTCAAACTATAAGCTTCTTAAGGATCTTACTCATCACTGTTCTCTCATATCTACATAGTGCCTGGCACATAAAGGCAGTTAATGGTTACAACACCAAGGCAAAACACCCACACCAGCATTGCAGTGTTCACTGCATGTACCCCTTAAATATCTTTAACACCATTCTATATAAATATGTTCAGAATTCAAGAAAAAACAGAACATTTGAACCAAACACATAATTGATTTCAAATACAAAAATGTGTATGTTACAAAACATGAAGTAAAAATATAATAAAATGTAAATGATAAACATGTTCATACCAATTTAAATTGTTAGCAGATAAAATTAATTCAAT
>NW_012148952.1:8973270-8985689 GCF_000956105.1 Propithecus coquereli
GAGTTTTTTTTTATTATTAGTAAGAACATTGTCTTTCATATTCTATGTGAATATTTATTTTCTGGAAGCCTACTTAGACTCAAATTTGAGCCTTTTTCCCATAGGCAGGTGGGATATAGAATAGCATGTATTTTGTTAAAACATTTATACAGACAAGTTAGATCATATTTACATGTGTCTTGGCAACTTACTTTTTACCTTAATAATTTACCCCTTTCTGTGATGTTGAACAAATACTTTTTAGTTATCCTTTTCCTGTGGCTACATAGTATTCCTTAACATGGATATTTTTAATATTTCAGGTTTCCAAGCAGTCTGGTGTAATCAGACACAGACCTGCACAGGCAGGTTGACTGGCAGTAGGACACAGGAGTGGATCTAGGGAGTCCTTTGAGGGCAGGTGACCCTCACAGATGACTTTGGGGGACCTTCCCAAGGGTCAGTTCTGTGTCAGTCACAAACTTCTGTACTAACAGTTTGAAAGCAGATGGAAAGGGGGGCACTGCAGAGCCCTCACCACAGCTGCATCCACTTGGCACAGGGTGCAGGGTTGAAATAGCACATCCTCGCTAACTCCCTGGCTCTGCAGTTTTTTGTTTTCGTGATTAATGTCCAGTGCAAAGGTGAGTAATGGAGCAATTCATTGTAGTAATTCGAGTTATGGAGAATATATGGACTCCTTCGCTCAGCATCCTTTTCTTCAACTTCTTGTCACATAAAAAGAATCATTACTTTGGGCAATACGATGCCATCAGCCATGGGACCAAGCAGAGATACAACTCATGAACCTCAGATGTCTCCACTCCCTGAGCTTAATATTCAACCCTTACAGCCTTACTTTGTAGGACTGGAGGATGCTAACTGGATGCAAAGGGTGGTGAGAAGTACTCCTAATGCCTTCTCTTTGGCCCTATTTCTTTTGGCTGCTACCTGAGAATGACAGGTCAAGTATAAATGACCCATAACTGCTTCTAAGTTAGTTTCACTCTTATGCTATATCATTATCACCCCAAAGTAACCTTGAACCCTGGAAGAAGTATGGGAGGGGAGTTAGGAGAAGAAACCACCTGACTGGCCATGGAAGAGGAACCTCCTGCTCCAATGGGTCTGGGAAAGCATGGCCACTGCGCCCATGCAGGGCATGGAAGAGCAGAAGAGCAGAGAAGCAGCAGGTGGGGCCTTGGTCCTGCTTTCTCAATTCAAGGGAAAAGTGGGATGTCTGTGCTCCTATTGGACCTGAGGCCAAGGACCCCTAACTCCACCAGCTTTGGAAGGAAGTGATAGCATGTGCCTTATGGTTCCCATAACTATACAGGCAAGGGGAGGATGCATTAATTCTGGATTTCCTGCTGTAGCTTGGGGGTTGCAATTATATCATTTTGGGTTTGACATTAATGGAAGTATACCTGAACTTGTTAGCTGGTGGAGCCCAAGGTCTTAAGTTCCTCGTTTACTTATCCACAGTAGACATCTTAAAGTTAAATATATCAAAGTAACCTTGATGGGATTGAATAGCGTTACAATCTATCTTGAAAAAATTCCCTGTTGGTGGAGAAGGCATGCAAAGGTATGGGAAGAGAGAAACTAGATCAGCCTGTATTGTTTACTTGCATTTTGGCAAGTATCTTTCTCCTGATGCACTGTGAGTGTGTGCGTATCGCCGTGTGCTTGTGTATGACAGAGGACTGGAGAGGAGAGGAGAGGAGAGGAGAAGGGGATGTGTCCATCCAACCTACAGCATCCACAAGGATTTCCTGCCATATCTGAGTGTTGGCCACTTCTGTCAAATCACTACACCTTCTGGGTGGGAAGGGGTTAAGCTGAGGTGGGGACGAAGCCCATAGCCTAGCTCCCTAGCTCCCTCCTTCATTCCCCTCTCAGTCTTAGCACCCAGGGCTGCCTATGCAAAAGGACCCAATACATTGGATCCCGAGCTCAGGTTATTATTCCTCGAGATGTGTAAACAACATCATCCAACTCCAAGGAGCAGAAGCATATGTTATCTTTACAAAGTCCCTGTTCGATTTTACAATGCCTAAATTTCATACAGAAACTTCGTGTGCAATCTCTCTCTCTCTGCTCTGCGTCCTGCACCCCTAACCACATCGAACTTCCCTCCATCCAGCGTGTGTCTGATTGAAAATTCAATTCAACTCACTTCAAATATGTATTGAGCACCTTTATGTTGGCAGTAAAGTGGTAAAAGCCACAGGGGATACAAAATAAGTATAAAGCACAGTCTCTAGCTTCAAAAAGTCTGCTGTGCTATTGGGACCAACACGGAGAAATAAGAGACCAACATGAGACGGAATATATTTACTCATCAGAATGTGTTGTTCTGACATCAAGTGCATCGGATGTTCCAGAAAGAAGTTCTCAGTGAGAGCCAGAGTTGTCAGAGCAGAAAGGCTTTTTGGAGGGGCCTAGGGCTGATGTGGGGCTTTGAAGGATTGGGAGGAATTCGAATATGCAGTAGGATCACATGAAAAACTTTTCCTGTCATTTCAAATTTTCTACAGAAGCCTTAAAGCTGAAAACAACATGACCTAATTACTCCTACAGTCCAAAGAGCTCACCAAAGGGCTGCTAGACCAAGACAGGGCTTACTCAGAGGTGGCTAGGACATCCTGTGATCCTCGCCGAACACTTCCCACTTCTGTACCGCCCCCCCAACTCCCACCTGTTTATAAAAGCAGAAGATTATGAATGCTGCAAGAGGAAGCCCTTGCTGCGATTTTTAGAAGTCAGTTGTCTGCCTAGTGAGAGTGGTGGGGCATTTCCTCTCCCTTCCATCTGAGAAAGAGAGGGAATGTTCTTGCCTCCCCTAAGACAAGAGGGAAGACAGCCTGGCAGCCACCTCCTGGGATTGATGCCTGCTGAGCAGTCAAACCTGCAGACCCGGTTTGAGGTATCCCCCAGAATGGAGCATGGTGGGAGAGTTCTTAGGAGAACTTGGTACAAATCCCTGAGACCGAGAAGACATTGTAAGCATAAAGAAATGGTGCTACTTCTTGCAGGGATCATTTTGAAGGTGGATACTTGTGGCAGCAGCCTCTGATGTTAGGGATGTGAGGCTGCCTGCACTTCTACCACTTGGCCTGCCAGGGATTGGTCCGTTTCCTGTGGACCATGTGGATGCTGTGGAAAGTAGCTGGTCCTGGGCCATCGTGGAGGCAGACTGAGGAGGGCGGCCCACCAGGGGAGGACTCAGACATCAAAAGCTATGGGCTGATGAAAGGGAAAGACATGAGGAGAGGGAAGATGTAGAAAGTTGTGAGGAGTCCACCCCTTATCCAGGTATTGAGTAGCGTGAAAGTTGTCAGAGTCAACATGGAGTCACTTATGCCAAACCCTAGAAAAAACGGAGTCAGGAGGCCATAAAGGAAAGGCTTTCATGTACACACGCCTATGATAACAGCTATTACAAGGACTCTCTGGAAGCTACAACCTTGCAAAAAGACTACCACAACCTCACACATAGAATACTTCTGTGAGGACATCTGTGTAGCAACTGCCTGTTTGACCTTAGATGGATGCCACCTTTGTAACCAGGAATAATTATTTCAAGACAATTTATGTAACTTTACTCATTTTGCCTTTAAAACTCTTGGCTTTATTTCCTCCCTGGGTACACTCATGGGCCCCCATGGGCTGCCATGACATGTGAATTCCTGGATCATAATCTATCTGTTCATTCCTGAATAAGCTCATCATCTTTGGGGAATCTCTGTTGTTATTTTAGGTTGACGGTAGCGTGGAAGTCCCCCCAGCATCACCCCCAAAGCCCACATGTAGTCCCAATGTGGAATACTTGTCACACGGAGGGTGTTGCTGGTGAAGAGAACCACACCTTTATATAAGAGCATCCCACTTCTGTCTTGTCTCCTCCTGGACTGCTGCTCTTAAGAGGAAGGGAGACCAGGTTGAGAGAGGTGGGGGCTGAGCAGGAGTGAAGGATCAGACCATACACTTTCCCTCCTAAGCTGTAGGTCAGGCCTGGGCTGGGACAAGGGAAAGCCTTTACACTGCATGCGAGATTGGATTTTGATGGATCCTGGGCAGGGCTTCCCATTCCTGAAAGGTGGGTCTAAATGATTCAGATGAGACTCTTCTTATGACTGAGAGGGACTGGAAAGCTGAGGTCCTAAGACGCTGTCAAGGGCACAGAAGAGAGAGGCTACAGAGCCACACCAAAGAGCATTTCCCTTGGCACCAGACAAGGGCCAGTGACCCAGTTACAGAGACTCCAGGGACCTAGGAAGGCAGATGAAGGAGGGGAGATGGGATGGGCCTGAAGGGTGTTTAGGAATCTCTCTGACTCCACCTGGCGGGAGGGGAGGGGATGGCAGGGAACAAGGCTGTGAGGAAGACAGCAACCTACTGTGAGAGCCTTAAGAAGGACTTCGACATCGCTGAGAGGTAAACAGCAGGAGATTATAGCCTACAGCTCAAGCAGGTTTCCTAGTACAAAGCTCATTCTCTACAAAACAACCCCTTCCTTCTTTCCTGAACATTTCCAGCAGCCAGCCAACATTTCTCACTGAAACGGCGCTAGTTGATTTGTCGTCACCACGTGGGTTTGAGAGTCTGTCTTCTCATGATAGTCTTCTGTAGCTGTTTGGAAACAGAGACCCAGCTGAGGGGGATTCCTGGAAGGAGGGACACTTTACCCCTTCTTTCCACTCACCATGAAGGTGGGAAAGATCCGCTGATCCTGCCCTTGTGTATCTGTATTTAAGTCAACTGGACACAGAGATGGCAGTTTAATTTCCTGTTTATAAAATAAATGAGGGACAAGAAAGAGGTGTTTTGTTTGCAGGGCATTGGGAAGGGTGATTGGCCAAAGTTCCCTCAAGAGTCGATTTCCAGAGAGCTTTATTTATGAACTTCAAGCTGGAGCTCTAGGAGACACATTGTGCTCAAATCTGAAGTTGGTAGCTGTCTTATTTATGAGCTTCTGTCTGTCTGGCTTGAATTTGCCTCTATAGCAGTAGAAATTTGATATACACTCTTGCGAGTTAAGAAATTCCTTGGTTTTATAAATCAAATTTATCCTGACTTTCAGCTTTAACTCTCCACTGTGTGAGAAATTAGATCTCCGTCTTGTTTGAAAGATCACTCCATTTCTAGACAGGTACACCAGGGTCGGGGCGGGTGGGGATGGTGGAAGGGACTCTGGTCTCTTATAGAGCATCATTGTGATGACTAAGATTCTCGTGGTTCAAACTTATATGTTCCATTTGAATGTGAGTGGCTTAACTGCTTCCCTGTCAAGCATTGGTGTAGCATCTTTGGCTACTGCTCCCAAGGCTGTCTCTCTTGATGCTTATTCTGCCCAGAATCCTTGAGCCAACTCTAGTACCTCTTCTTAAGGGGCTATTAAAATCCTACATCTCCTTTTCAGGCTATTGTAATATGAAATTCCAGCTGCTCTTGATATGGCTTCTTCCCTTTTCCCTGCCCAACCCCACTCCATTGCTCCGTGAATACTCAGTCTCATTGCTTCAGTGGGTCTTGAATACAGACGCCTGGGTGGGGGAAGGGAGTGTCATCTCCTGGGTGCACATCAACTTCTGCTTCCTGCAAAACCAAGCACACAAGAAAAGTAAACATTAGGGTTGGCTCCTTTTTTTTTTTTTTTTTGATGTTACTTGGAGGGGAGAGAGGGAATACCTACAGTCAGAAGCGAAAAGCCACAAATATATCATCCTCTCACATCAGTTTAGTCTTTAAAGCACCACAGTGAATAAACTGAGGTACTTCCCAGTAAGGGGTACTGATGTGAGCCATCAGCAGCTGATACTCTCAGCAATGCTAGTGTGAGTGGTCCCGTGCTGGAGTCTGGATCGTGCATCATGGTATTCACTACAGTGGATTGTTACTCAAAACACGTGAGAATCTGGCCATGACACCCTACCCTTTCAAAGAAAAAAACCAAATAAGTAAGGAGATTGATTTTATTCAGGCTACTGCAATAGGGAGAGCACCCCAGATCTGAAGGTTAGAGTGTCTCAGCAGGGTCTTTTTGCCTTAGACTTTTATGAGGAAGCCCTGTGGATCAGCATGTTGCAGGAGGCATGGTTTATAGCTGGGATTGTTTTGTGAATAGGAAAGGTCTCAGTCCGTTATCTGTACAGGAATATATTTTCCCCCTTGTGGTTAGCTGGTTTCAGAGGCACAAACAGCTCTAATCTCAGCTAATCACTCATGAGATAAAGAATATGAAGTTGGAAGGTCTGTATTGTGAACTATGTCTCCCCAAAATATATGTTGAGGTCTTAACCCCCAGTCCCTGTGCATGTGATCTTATTTGGAACTAGGGCCTTTGCAGATGTAATCAAGTTAAGATGAGGTCACTCATGGGGTCCCTAATCCAATATGACTGGTGTCCTTATAAGATAAGGGGAAGACAGAGATGCACATGTAGAAGAATGCCATGTGAAAATAGAGGCAAAGGTTGGAGTTATGCAGCTGTAAGCCAAGGAATGTCAAAGACTGCTGGCTAAGAGGGAGGCATGGAGTAGATTCTCCCCAAATGCCTTGAAAAAGCATGGCCCTGCTAAACCTTGATTTAGGACTTCAGCCTCCAAAACTGTGAGACAATAAAGTTCTGTTGTTTTGAAACCACCCAATTTGTGGCTTTGTTACAGCAGCCCCAGTAAACTAATCCAGTCTGTGTCTGGCCTTGTCAGCAGGGTCAGGCAAAAGGGGAAAGGACTGTGTCCAGCCTTGTCATAGGTAACAAAGGAGGCATCTGTGAGTCTGATGGGAGTCCCGAGAAAGGGAAGATGGCAAGTCTTGCTTAAGTCATACAGGGAAGGGTGGTTTGTTTATGGTAAGCCATTTCAGGAACACAAAATGGGGGAATTTCTTAACCATCGGTATTTTCTGGGAGCACAGGGCTCAATGTTGTTAATCCACTTAAAGTCCATATATGGACTTCCATCCCTACAAGTTAAATTCTAACTTGCCTGGTCTGATATCCAGGAGTGGGGAACCTCCCAACCTCATCCACCTTCTCTGCTTTACTCATCACTCTAGTAATATCCGCACACCCATGCCCCACCCTGGGTAATTGTGTCTTTTTTAATGCTATTTTTTCTACCTGGCATGTTCTCTTTCCTTTTCCCTTATTCAGTTTTACTTGTCCTGTTATGCCCATCTCTCTGAAGAACCTATCCTCACACCCTCCCTCCCAGGCTTCTCTTCTGGGATTTCCTGGAAGCTGGCAACTACCTTCACATAGTACTTTTCCCATGGCATGGAAATTCTCATTTTTTCTCTCTCTCCTGTTCGGCTATAGGATCATCAAGGGAAAGGTTCATGCATGCTCTGATTCTCTATACTACTGTGAAGCTCAATGCTTGGTTCAGAGCAGGTGATAAATAGGTATTTGCTGAGCTGAAATAAACTCTGTCTCCTTCAGACCCCTCTCCCTGACCCTTAGAAATGTTTCCTCTTCAACACTTCATGTTATCTCCACCCTGCCACCCATCCCGAGAGCCCCTTCACTGCTATGAGCTCAGTCCTAGCAGAGAGGTCAGTTCTGTATTTTCAGGTTTCATTGATTTCTCAATATAAGCATTCTATTCACAGTTTTGATATTCTAGCCACAGCCAGAAAAAAAAATATCCTCTTTCATTGCATAGGCTTAAAAATATTTTTTTTTCTAATCACAAAAGTATTACATGCTCATTGCAAAAAAGTTTTGAGAAATAAAGAAAAGCAACAAACAAACTCCATACTCAAGAACATATAAAATCATTTATACTTCTACAACCCAGGGAAAACTATGTATTAATGCCATATCTCTGTACAAAATGAGCATCGTGCTGTGCATTCTATTTTGTAACCTGATTTTTCTCCCTTAACATTTCAAGATGAATTTTCCATGTTAATAAACACTCATTTGAAATACACAGATGCTTTTCAAGGAGGAGTATTTTTAGCATAGAGACAATTTAATTTTTCTGGTTAAAAAATCCCCCCTCCTTTTTTTTTTTTTTGTTTTTTTTTTGAGAACAAGCCTATTTGGCTAAAAAAAATGAGTTTGAAAATGCTGCAAGTATCTCTCATGGAGGGTGATATGGAGATTGGTGTTAAAAATAATAACTAAACTGAAAAGTAAAAGGGAAAAATATCTAATGTGAAATGTAGTTTATCTTTTCAATCCCAAAGACTGTCTTTTTAAGGTATATTCAGAATCTGAAAGTATAGACTTGTGGTTAAAGCAAAAAGGTACCCATCACCTCTCTATCACCTTCGCCATCACCATCATAACCACCATCGCCATCACCATCACTATCATCACCATCATCACCATCATCATCACCATCATCACCATCATCACCATCATCATCACCATCATCACCATCATCATCACCATCATCACCATCACTACCAACCACTACCATCTCCTTTTCTCCTCCTCCCTCCCCCTTTCTTCTTCTTCCTCACCTTCATCATTTTTATCATCATCATCACTATTCCAATATCAATTTTAGTTGTTTAGAGATTTGGGACTTTTGTGAATGATGAGATATATAAGAACAGACGAGATGATTTAAAAATTCGATGGAATACATTTAGGACTTTTTCCTAAACTGCTGTAATCTCTATGGCTGATTGAACTCTCTGATGTGGAAGAATGATCTGTGAGATAATCCTGATACAACAGGTTTCCTTTCAGTCCCATCAATTTTTTAAAATTTCCAAAATAATATGAATAAAGACAAACAAGAGAGAGTATTTTTTTTTTTTACCAGTCTGCACTTATATTTATCAAACTCACACACCTGCTTAGTGCTTAAAGGTCAGGCTTTGACAGAAATCTCACATGGATCTCCTTGAATTATGTAGAATTTTACCCGAATAGATAATTTTTATGTTTTTTTATAGAAATTGAAGAGAATGCATTTCAAATCATAATATACAAATGCATATTTATATTTTTTCCTTCGAAGAGGGGAGTAACCCTGAGAAAGACGTCAGGATACCACGAGAGCAGACCCTAAGTAAGAGCACCTGGTGTCTCCAGTGATTGAAATGATACATTAATGAGTTCTCATTCTCAGTGACATTTTACCAGGAATCAATTAGCCATAGTGATTACATCTCTTCCATTGCGTGCTCTGAAATGTGAAGTGCCTGGGTGTTGGGTTGCTGTCTGTTGGATTTTTTTTTCTGTAAGACAACACCTTAGACTCTTAAGGTTTGAGTTATTTATTACCTTCTGGGGTGTCTTTACCTTCTGGGTGTCTCGGCATATAGGAAAATTTTGCAAAGGATGATTTTTATAACCACACAGACACTGATGCATGCAAATGAACATAACCAAGTATAATTAGAAAGCTTCGCCATTGCATGCTTTAAAAGGGATCAGAAAATACAGTGGGGAAGAGGGCACATAGTTAAGAACAAAGAAAGAGTTAAACTTTCATGCTAAAAACCAGATCGCTTAGGATCAAAAAGATTTGGATAAGAGAACTTCGTTTATAGGCTCTTCTAGATAAATGAGGTGAAGTGTTGTTAAATATAAAACTTTTTTGTTATTGTTGTTTTAAAACTGTTGAAAATCTTTCTAAAATATCATAGTTCCATTTTGTAAAGCAAGTGACTTCTCTGTGCTTCACTTTCCTCCCTGTAAAATAGGGATAATAACTGTACCCGCCTAATAAGTTTGTAAATGCCCAGTAAATGTTAGTTATAATTATTTTATTAAGTTTAGTAAACATAATGCAGCATTCTAAAACTAGGAATTTATGGAGCTGTAGACTTATTTTTTTTAAAAATAGTAATATTGTTTCTGTAAAATATAACATATTATGTGTAAAAATTAAAACAGTATACATGTTAGTCTGTTTGGGTTGCTATAACAAAATATCATAAACTGGGTAGCTTATAAACCACAAAATTTTTTGTCTCATAGTTCTGGAGATTGCAAAATCCAAGATCAAGGTCAAGCAGAGCCCTGAGGTGTCTGGTGAGGGTCCTTTTACTGGTTCATAGATGGCACCTTCTCCACACAGTGGAAGGGGTAAGGCGCTCTCTGGGGTCTCTTTTATAATACACTAATCCCATTTATGAGGGCTCTACCCTCATGACCTAATCATTTTCCAAAGGCCCCACATCCTGACACCTTCACATTGGAGGTTAGGATTTTAATATAAAAATTTGGGGAAGGGAAACCCAGACAGTACACAAATAGGAAAAATTAAAAGAAACAAACTAGCTTAAATCTCATAAATTTAAAGATAACTACTGTTAAATGTTTTTGAAAACTCCTTTTAGCATCAATTTCTATATAAATATATAGGAATATATTCACAGATAGATGGATCTAATTTTATAATGGATCATAATATATTCTTCTGTAAGTAACCTTTATCATTTATGCACTATGTATGTCCCCAATATTTTTTATGTTTAGTGTGACCTCCATACTCCATATGATCATTTTAATGGCTGTATAATATTCTATTGAGTATATGACTCATACCTATTAGACTAATCCTTCCATAATAAATATTTCTGGATTGCTTCCATTTTTTTGCTGTTATAAAATTCCTTGTATATGTCTCATGTTTCACTTATGCATTTACTTCCTCACTATAAATTCAGGGACACAAGATTGCTGGGTCAAATGGCTGTATATTTTATACATTTTTTTTTTTGTAAATAAAACTTTTATTTTGTGAGTGGTCTGAGGGAAACAGTAACAAAGGCTATATTTCTAGGTAAAATACCTAGAATAGTACTTGGCACCTAGTAAGAACTATATGGGCATCGATTATTAATATTAACATTAGCAAAAATAATACGAATATGTATATAACAGTATTAATTTTATTTTGAATCATATTTTTGTACTATTGTTCCAAAAAGGTTAAGCTAACTAATACTCAATAACGGCAAGAGTTGCTAGGCACAGATAAGAGACTGATCTCAGGGAGGAAAGATATTTTAAGTGAAAGGAACAGTGTGAGAAAAAGCAGGGAGTTGGGGAAATAAATACTCTGTTTGGGGAGTCTTCACACTTTTCTTGAGCTTGCTATTTTTCATTCAACAACATCTTATGGAAACCTCTTCATATCACCGATATTCATTCTTTTAAAAGGTCTGGGGTCAGCGAACCCTAATTTATTTAGTATTTCCACCAATACTCATCAGTTACTTTTCCCCACCAGTTTTCAGGACCATGAACAATGCTATAACAAATGGTCCTTAAGTTCTGGTGGTTTTATTGATTTCTGTAGGATATATTTCAAGCACTGGGTTTGCTGAGTTGAATTTTAATCTATATTTTAAGCAGTGTTGCCAGATTGTTTTCCAACAAGACAACATTCCATATTTCCACCTGAAAGTATAATTTTCTCTACATCTCAACCTGCAATAGATGTGGTACTTCTAAATTTATGCCAGTTTGATGGATATAATGTGACTTCAATTTGGTTACCAATGACTTGGAGAACTGTCCATATGTTTGTGGCCTATATGAATTTGCTATTCTGTGACTTAGACACAAGGCCTAATTTCTTCTGCCCATTACTGTATTTTAAAAATTTAATTTCTATTTAAAGTAATATGTGCACATAGTAAAAAATAAAATCGTACGGAAGTATTTATAATGAATGCAATAACCACTTGTCATACCCTTCTCCCTTTTATTCCTAATCCCCCAAAGGCAGGCGACAGAATCCATACTAGCTTATTTAACAAGGAAGTATTTAGTTCAGGGTAATATGTGGTTTACAGAATTTCTATGTCCTGGGAAGATGCGACAGAGCCAGGAATGAATGATGTGGCCAGGAGACACCCCCAAGCACATGATGGGAAGGTTCCAGCAGGAACCCTTTGCTGCTGCAGCCTGACATTCAGCACCTGTTACATCAGGAATTGAGGAGCAGAAGCTCTTTCTCAGTGCTCTCAGAAGATGCTGTCTCTCCAGGCATGACTGTCTGCTCCTCACTTCCACATTCCTCACAAGGGTGTGTCTGCTTGACAGCACCTAAGACACAGGCAGCATCTAGCTACAAAAGAACTGGGCAAAGTGCTATTTTTGACTTCCCAGTCTCTATAGCACCGAGCCTCACAAAAAGGGGTTGGAATGGGTGTCCAGTGAGCTAGTGCACCATTTGGTATAGCTATCTTCTCCAAAGGCCTTTTCCTTGCTTTCTTGATTTTGTGGCATATCTCTCAAGTACTATTATCCCTCCTGAACAAACTTCTTGAAGCTTGTCAGAAAATGTGTTGCTTTTACCTTCATTTACAACAGATGGTTTGAGGATTTGAATTCTAGATTTAATGTCATTTTCTACAGAGCTTTGAAATCATTGTTCATTGTCTTCTTAAAAATGTTGCTACTGAGGACTGATTTGCATTCCTTTGCAGGCAAGGACTTGACTTTTCTTTTTTTTTTT
>NW_012148952.1:8989824-8991375 GCF_000956105.1 Propithecus coquereli
GGTAATAATTATTAACTATAGATATATTATAGCACTCAGGCCATTATATGTTCAAAGGAATTTCCAATACTGTCTCTCTCTGGCCTGCCTTCCTTGGCATTGTATGGTATTTTGGAATATTGAGTGTCGATGATTTCTTTCTTTATCATCAACTATCAAAACTCTTGATTTATTTCTTAAAAAAATATGCTCTTTCCTAAGGTTAACTTGTTAATTGTTTGTATATTAATTACTACTGATAATGGTTGAGTTAAAAATCTGCCTTTAAGGAAAAAATGACCAGTTTTGTTGGTGTGGCTCTAAGGTTAGGCTGTGTTATGCTGCATTAACAAATGATAGTGACTTAAAACAACAGGAGTTCATTTTATGGTCATGTCACATTATGAAGTGGTTATGGGCCCTGGTTATGTGTCTTCACCCTGGTTGGCAGAGCAGCCACCACCTTGAATGTTGCAAGTCATCATATTAGTGGAAAAGAAGAGCTCTGGAAGGTCTCCCACTGGCGTTTAAATCCTCCAGCCTGCAGACCACGTGAGACTGCCAATTGCCACTCATTGGTCAGAACCAGTCACATGGGCACACCCAACCACAAGGAGAAGGAATAAGAAGTATGATCCTACCATGTACCCTGAAGAGTAGGAAACCAGGCATATCTGGCGAATTCATCCATGAATAAAAATGCTGATAATGATGTGATTTTAAGTCATGTATGGTTATCAGTTTTGAGCACACAGGCTGTTTGGCTATTTGGTCTCCCTCAAGTCACACGACATAGATTACTATTGTACAGCAACTTTCAGGTAAATAAGATAAATGTTTTGGAGGCTCGTGGTGATATTCTAAGATGCTGAGGAAAGAGGAGAAGGAATTACATCTGTTTTTTGTTTTTCTTAGTTACCTTGAGCTCGGGTTGAGTGTACCAAGACCGGTTGGTGTTGATATGCATACAGAAAAGTGGTCTTTGGGGCACAACATCTTGCATGGGGTTTGAATGGCACAAGAAAGAGCCTTTGTCAATAGACATGGAAAGTACCTGTTCAGGGAAGGACTTTCTGGCATCAACCTGTGGCAATCTCTTTTGAAGGGGAGATGTAGAGCATTTCTTTTTCCGTAGGGACCAAAAGATACCCTGGTGTGAAGTATTATGAAGCAGCAATGTATCAAGATAATTTGGGCTAATTTTAACTATACCCAACTGTTTCAGGGGTTGATAATTTTCTATTTAGCTAGCCATTTTTTTCACTAATTATCTCTTGGATCTTCATAGATATCATTTGAATTTGAAAGAGTTATTTTTGTTTTTTTTTAGAAATGATACTATTGAGATACAAAAAGGAGAAAAAAGATGCAAGCTATTTAGTGAGCACCTGTTGTGTTCCAGGCACCCTATTAGATACTTACATATTTTATTTCATCTTAAACTCCCAATATCTTTGTAAGTTGTGTGTTATTATCATCACATTAACAAGAAAACTGAAGTTCAGGTTGGTGAAATGGGTTGCATTCAAACTGCATTAGAACCAAGGTTTCCTGATTGCTAACATCTCCTTC
>NW_012148952.1:8991425-8995286 GCF_000956105.1 Propithecus coquereli
TTTCCTTTCCTTTCCTTTCCTTTCCTTTCCTTTCCTTTCCTTTCCTTTCCTTTCCTTTCCTTTTTTCTTTTCTTTTCTTTTCTTTTCTTTTCTCTCTTTGGAGACTTTTTGAGTCTCTTTTCTCACCACGGTGTTCTATAATTTTGTGAGGATGTATCTCAGGGTGAATAGTTTTATTCATGCTGCTCAGCACTCAGCCAGCTCTCTCAAAAGAAGAATCATATCTCTTTTCACTTCAGGAATATTTTCTTCTTTTATTTTGTTGATTGTTTATGCTCCTTAATATTTTTTTCTCTTTTTTTCTTCTCAAACTGTTGTTAGATGATGTTGGCCTTCTGAATTTACCTTTCATGTTACATATATTTTTTATTATTGTGTTTTTACCTTATAATCTGGAAGTTTTTTTCGACTTTATCCAGGATTTTTATTGTATTTTTTATTCCACAAATCATTGTCTTATTTTCCAAGAACACTTTTTGAATTACTCTGTCTTCATAGTAGACCATTCTTGTTTTATAAATATAGTACCTTTAAAATCTTTGTGAGGTTACTAGTTAAAATTTTCAAATTTCTCCCCCACCATCTCTCTTTCCTCGAGGATCAGGTGTTCGTGTGTTTATTTTGATCTTCCCTTTTTGTAGGGGAGCCCAAGGCCTTCCCTAACAGACTGTTCAGTTCTGCTGCAGAGTGTTTGTTAAGGTTTATTCTGGGATAAACATTTCCGTTGCTAATTGTTCTGAGTGTAGTATGTGGAGCCAACTTCTGTGGCTGCTTTGGACTGTCTTATATCTAAAGCCTCATTTCTTCTCCTGCCTCTGACTACCTCCTTACCCAGTGTGGTCAGCAGAATAATGGCCCTCAAAGATGTCTACATCTTAATCTCTCAAACCTGTAAATATGTTGCCTTATGTGGTTAAAGGGACTTCACAAAGTGATTAAGTTAAGAATTTTGAGAGGAGGAGATTATCCTAGATTATCTGGGTGGGTTCAATCTAGTGACAAAGGTTCTTATAAGAGGTAGGCAGTCAGGTCAGAGTCAGAGCAGGAGAGGTGACAACAAAGACAGAGGTAGGAGTGATGTGGCCACAAGCCAAGGAATGTGGGTGGCTTCTAGAAACTGGCAAAGGCATGGAAACCTCCAGAACAGATGCAGCTATTGAGTTTAGTCCTGTAAGACCCCTTTCAAACATCTGGACCCCCAAACTGTAAGATGATGAAATGGTATTGTGTTAAGCCACTAGGTTTGTGGTATTTTGTTATAGTCATTATAGGAAACTAACACTGCAGGTCATGGCACAACACTGCAAGTGTGAAGGGAGGATTGGCTCCCACTGCCAGGGACTTTTCTCCTCAGCATGTTCCGGGACGTAGCTTCCTCTGTCTAATTATTGACAAGTGCAACCCCACACCCTTCTCACTTCTGGAAGGCTGTGCACATTTTTGCTCAGTCAATGGTTCACCCTTCCTATTCCTAGTGTGGCCATGAGTTTATTTCCGGGCCCCCCTTTTTTTTATTGTCACACAGTAAATTTTGGGAAGGGTGAGAGGTTATCTTCATGTTATTGGTATCAGAAGGCCTCAAAAACTTTCATTATTTTAAAGTCACAGTTTTCAAAGATGGCCCATCAGAAATACTGACTTGGCCTCAGCCTCCCTGAAGCCTCCCTTTAGCCCAACACAGGCATCCGTGAGACAGCTGGTAGATACCAGCAGTGCAGACTCCACAAACTGTGCAGAGATTTTCTTCGTAGAAAGAAAACTGAAGTGAAACAGCAACCTTGGCCTTATCAGCTCCAGTCTCCAATCTGCAGGGCCAGTCATGCAGCCGCCTGATGCGAATCCAGCCAAGTACTGTCTCACTCTTGGCCCCAGGCATGGCCTTGCAGTCTTGCATTGAGAAAAAACAATGCTTTTCTTCAGGAATTTTTGGGAAAACAGTGGAAAGCTGGGCAGGCCTGTGTGGGAGCCCATGTTCTGGAGCAGTGCCTGCTGGGTCTTGGTCCGCTGCTGCAGGCCATGATCTTGTTTCCTTGTCGAGGCTCATTACTTGATTACTGAGCTCGGCTCTCACATTTCTTCAAGTTCTGAAACATCGTCGTGCTTCATCAAGAGAAGTGGGGCATCCAGTGGGTTGGCAGCCTTGGCTTTAAAGAGAGAGAAACTTTCATTTCCCCCCAGCCTGGGCACAGTCTACAGAACACAGACATTTTCCTCACTAGTCTTGTCTGAGACTTGGCAGGTAAAATACCAACTTCAATTATTTCTTTCATTTTGGACTATTTCTATCACTTGAGAAATAATAGAAAGTGTCCAGATTGAAGAAGTCAGACAGAGCTGAGATTAAAATTCAGCTCTGCTATTTTCTAGCCATGTGATTATGGGGACATTTCTTAAGCCTCCATAAATCTGTTTTTATTTCCTTTCAGTTATACAGGTGGATAGCATCTATATCATAGGCTTATTGTGAAGATTAAATGAAATAATGAACATGAAATTGTTAGCACATGTTCATTTCCTTGTCTTTCTTCATTTTAAGAGACAGCCGTGTATTTGGAGATGCTAGCAAGAGCTAATAGTTCTCACATACTCTTTGTAACATTTGTTTTTGATTGTGAACATTATAGATGTATGCTTATGTAAAAAATTTGAAAAAAACAGCAAATATTATGAACAAAATTCTCACTATCAATCTCACCCTGTAGAGATTATTATTATTAGCGTTTTGGTATGTGTTTTATTGTTTTTATAATCAATGATGAAATAATTGTTATTTTGCATGTAAACCTATAATCTGTTTTTCTTGCTTAACGTTGCATTGACGCTCATCTTGAGAGAGGGATTTCCCCTCTCATCAGCTGTGGCAAGAAACCACATTCTTTGTGTCTAGACTTGGTGGGATTGGGTACAAGGAAGGTTAGACTAGTGGTGGTGGTGGGGGGAGATAAACCAGGGCCAGGGGCAATTTGTCCCCTAAAGGGCAACATTTTATGAGCTATGTGCTCATAAATTATGAGAAGAAATGTGGTGAGTAGGTTTTGCAGTTTTTGCAACCCCACAAAGTAATTATTTTTGTGTTTCAAGTTGGCATGTTTGGGGTTTAACAGGTTTAGTATAAGGGTTTACTCTGATCTGGCTGGACTTCCCCATGGACAGGTAGAAGATGACCCAGTTTCATGGAAGACAATTTTTCCACAGACCAGGTGGGGAGCATGGAGCTCAGGCTGTGATGCACAGCTGGTTCCTAACAGGCCATGGACCAGTACAGGGTGGCAGCCCCGGGGGTTGGGGACCATAGACCTAGAGAATCCATGATGGGGCTCAAGGGGCTGTCTATGGATCTTCTAAAATTTTGCACACATATTTTTTTAGGAAAAGTTTCCAAAAGTTTCATAAGATTAATAAAGGGGTCTCTGCCCTCTCCCTAATTATTAAGAGCTATTGATCTCAGAGAAAGGGTAGAGTGCATATTCTTCAGGCAGTCCTCCAGGAAAAATGATTTCTTATCATTGAGCTTTAGATAAGGATCAGAGGATAGAGAATTATGAAATTATGTTCTTTGGCAAGAACTTAGAATGCAAATATTCAGTATTGCCACATAAGGGAAGATTCATATGCTTTATAAATATAGCATTATTTCTCCTCCCTCCCTTCTATCCTTTCTTCCTTCAATCTCTCAATTTATCCATCATCTATGTATCTATTGTCATTTCTGCTGAGACACTAGTTTGGCTTCAGACAGACCTGAAAGTAACCAGCAAGTAACTTATCTTTCATTGCCTTCTTTATCACCCATGTAAAATGGGAATAGCTTTTTAACCTCATAAGGTTATTGTAAGCATTAAATGAGATACCATAGTTGAT
>NW_012148952.1:8998481-9000348 GCF_000956105.1 Propithecus coquereli
ATGGAGGAAGAATGAGCACAGTAGCACATTAAGGGAAGAATTATGACCAATATGAGAGAGAGAGAGAGAGAGAGAGAGAGGGAGGGAGGGAGAGAGAGAGAATGAGACAAGAAAAGAGGAAAAGAAGAGTGTAAGAAAGAAATATAAAAGAGAAGAGGCAGACTACTGTGTAACCAGTAACCATTAGTGCCTGCTCCGAGCTAGCCTACACTCTTGAGTTAAATTTGATGTAAATGTCAGCTCTAATTTGATTGCAATAGGCAGTCGCCTGCATGGTGTGATTTGAAGCATTTGAAATGCTCCACCCCATGACGAAAAAAAAGAAAGACAACCCCTCTCAGCTTTTCTCAAGGCCTAAAATTCTTCCATTAATCAACTCTTCACATTACAATATTTAAGGCCCTCTTCAAAATATATTTCTATTCTAATATGAAGAGGGACAACACATTAAACCATCTTCAGGCTTTAACTCTTTTTATTAACTAGCTCATTAGATTTCTTGGTGCTTAGTTGCTTGGTCAAAAATAGCTTAGGAGAACCTAAATACAAAACCATTGTTTAGTTTTGGTAAGAACAAACCAATTGCAGAAATCCCTGCCTGGCTCAGGGACGGCCAAGACCAACCGGAGATGCCAGGTTGGGGAAGACAATGTGATGGGAAGCCTGTCCCAGGCAGCTCAGATCCCGGGCCCCTCTGCCAGATAGCTCATCTGAACACGGGCGATTGGAAGTTGCTCCTCCTGAGTGTGCAGGTTCATTAGTCAGCAAGGTAATAAGGACTATATATTACCAAGGACCCAAGGCCCGTGGAGAATTTCTTGTGTATGTATTAATCTCGGCAGAGCGAAGCCATTCCAAGCTTAAAACTAATCTGCATTAATGAACAGCCTCCTCAATTTCCATTTTTATGATGTGTGCAGCATGGTGATTTGTTTCTCCGCTGCTTGAGATGGGATGGCTGACTGATGAATCACTTTCTCCAAAAAGCTTGTCTGTGAGCGGGAACGTTGCAAATGGGTGCAAACCACAAAATCTGTTCTTGTGTCATTAAAATGATGACATAGGCTCCTGGTTTCCAAAATTATCCCCTCTCCTCACACGACTGGCTGAGGTTTCTGTTTTGTTGTGTAGGTGGGTGTTGAGCCAGTCTCTGTGCTGTTGCGGCATGTCAGAAGATGCAGCTACTTGGGAAAGTTTCGAGACACCCTCACTTCTCAAGTCAAGCGGGAGAGAAGGTTGTAAAAATTACCAGGAGTAGATGCTTGCATTTGGATTGAGCTGCTAACAGGGTTGGGAACCAGGGCCAGATCCAGAAAGGCTGGGGGGACAGCAGGGAAGGAGTATGGGGAGAAAGACAAGGGAGAAAACAAAGTAGAGTGCAGAGGGATCACTTTGGGGTTTGAAATTTAGGCTTTAAACGTGTGAGCGCAGTTCATTCTCCAAGATGACTCCTTCCGCATCATCATCACCATCATCATCACCATCATCTAACCTGGCACTATGCTAATTGCTTTATACGTCTTCACTTATTTTTAATCCTCACAGCAACCTTTTGAGAAAGATGCCACTCTTATCATTTCTTTTCTTTTTAAAACAATTAAGATATAATTCATACATCATAAAATTCTCCTTTTTAAGTGTACATTTCAGTATATTCCCAGAGTTGGGCAACCATCACCACTGTCTAATTCCAGAGCAATTTCATCATCCCCAGAAGAAACCCACTGAGTCACTCTGCATTCCATCTTACCCCACAGCCTCTGGCAACCACTGATCCACTTTCTGTCTCTATAAACTTGCCTATTCTGGACAATTAATATAAAGGAACCACAGACAATGTGACCTTTTGTTACTGGCTTCTTTCACA
>NW_012148952.1:9001398-9003109 GCF_000956105.1 Propithecus coquereli
TATCAAGCAGTCTTCATTACTGTAGCTTTGCAGTAAATTTTGAAATTGGGATGTGTAAATTCTCCAAATTTTTCCTTTTTCAAGATTGTTTTGGCTATTCTAGGTCCTTCCTTGCACTCCTATACAAGTTTTAAGATCAACTTGTCAATTTCTTCAAATAAGCCGCTGAGATTTTATAGGGATTGTGCTGAATCTGCAGATCAATTTGGGTAGTATTGCTATCTTTATGACATTGTCTTTCTGTCCATGAACATAGGACATGTTTATATTTATTGAGGTATTCCACAATTTTTTTAATTCATAAAATTCACTTTTAAAGACATTTTAAGTTCACAGCAAAAGTGAACAGAAAGTACAGAGATTTCCCATAACTCCCTGTTCTTAGACATGCATAGCCTCCCCCGCTGTTGACATCCTGCACCAGAGTGGTATGTTTGTTAAAATTGATGAACCTACATTGACACATCATTATTAGCCAAAGTCCATAGTTAACATTGCGGTTCACTCTTGATGCTGTGTGTTCTACGGGTTTTAACAAATGTATAATAACAGGTATCTACCATTGCAGTATCATACATGACACTTTCAGTATCATACATAATACTTTTTGCCTTAAAAATCCTCTGTGCTCTGCCTATTCATCCTTCCCTCCCCCAAACCCTTGGCAAGAACTAAACATCTTATTGTCTTTATAGTTTTCCTTTCTCCACAGCGTCATATGGCTGGAATCATATGGTATGTGGCCTTTTCAGATTGGCTTCTTTCACTTAATACATTGAAGTTTTCTCCATGTATTTTCATTCCTTTATAGTACTGAACGACATTCCGTTGTTTGGATGTACCACAGTTTGTTTATCTACCCACCTACTGAAGGACATCTTGGTTGCTTTCAAGTTTTGGCAATTATGAATGAAGCTGCTATAAACATTCACATGCAGGTTTTTGTGTGGAAATAAATTTTCAACTCCTTTGGGTAAACACCAAAGAGCATCATTGCTGGATAACATGATAAGAGTGTATTTAGGTTTTGGAAGAAATTACTAAACTATCTTCCAAAGTGGCTGTACCATTTTGCATTCGCACCAGCACTGAATGAGAGTTCCTGTTTTTCCGTATCCTTGCCAGTGTTTGATGTTGTCAGTGTATTGAATTTTGGCCATCCTAATAGGTGTGTAATAGTATCTCGTTGTTTTAATTTGTAATTCCGTTATGGCACATGATGTTGAACATCTTTTCATGTGCTTATTAGCCATCTATATATTTTTTTGGTGAGGTATCGGTTCAATGTCTCTTATTGCTGAGTTTTAAGAGTTCTTTGTGTATTTAGGATAACATTCCTTTATCACATACATCCTTTAGTAATATACTAGTGAGGTGTTGGGGGAGGGAAATTGTTCTGTAGCCCTACTGTAGTCTCAGTTTTCTGGTGAGCTTCTGCTCTGAACTGTGAACCTCACCAGTCTTTCTCAGTTCCCCCGAACCTCTTAGGAGGGACAGGATGACCAGAGGGGGCTGGTCATTTGCAAATAGAGATAGTTTTACTTCTTTTCTAATATGGATGCCTTTTATTTCTATTTCTTGCCTAATAGTCTTGGCTAGAGCCTCCAATACAATTTTGAATAGAAATGGTGACAACTGTCACCTTTGTCTTCTTCCTGATCTTAGAGGGAAAAACTTTCAGTCTTTCATCATTAAGTATGATGTTAGCTGT
>NW_012148952.1:9003159-9004064 GCF_000956105.1 Propithecus coquereli
AGATAATTTGGGCTAATTTTAACTATACCCAACTGTTTCAGGGGTTGATAATTTTCTATTTAGCTAGCCATTTTTTTCACTAATTATCTCTTGGATCTTCATAGATATCATTTGAATTCGAAAGAGTTATTTTTGTTTTTTTTTTAGAAATGATACTATTGAGATACAAAAAGGAGAAAAAAGATGCAAGCTATTTAGTGAGCACCTGTTGTGTTCCAGGCACCCTATTAGATACTTACATATTTTATTTCATCTTAAACTCCCAATATCTTTGTAAGTCGTGTGTTATTATCATCACATTAACAAGAAAACTGAAGTTCAGGTTGGTGAAATGGGTTGCATTCAAACTGCATTAGAACCAAGGTTTCCTGATTGCTAACATCTCCTTCTTGGGCCATGCAATCTCTCTTCTCTGCCTCACTCAGGAGAGTTGGGGCTAAAGGCATGTTTTTGAATTAGTGCTTCTGCTATTCATAGTATTTCTCCTTGACACATTCGATTTGACTAAAATGATTAAAGAAACTTTTCCATTTTGTTTGGTGAAATTATTAGTAGAGCCTCACAGAAAGGGCCCTGCATCAGGAGGGCTGATTGCACTAACATTCTAAACATGCCGATATAGCCTTAGGATTTTCTATACCAGTGAAGCAAGATAAAAAAAAAAAAAATCAATGAATCCAGTCTGATATTCATAAGCTGTTACTTTCATCAGTCTTTTCCCCCAATTTCCACAGGATTTAATATAGATGACTTCAGTAATTTGTCAAAAATTTCCAAGATCTCTGTTTATAGATTAACAGGGAGACAACATTGGGTTTACTACCACAGCATTGGCAATGACATTTTTGGAGATTAAGATGACAATATTTGTGTATCCAACACACACACACACACACACACACACA
>NW_012148952.1:9008029-9009739 GCF_000956105.1 Propithecus coquereli
ACCAAAGAGCATCATTGCTGGATAACATGATAAGAGTGTATTTAGGTTTTGGAAGAAATTACTAAACTATCTTCCAAAGTGGCTGTACCATTTTGCATTCGCACCAGCACTGAATGAGAGTTCCTGTTTTTCCGTATTCTTGCCAGTGTTTGATGTTGTCAGTGTATTGAATTTTGGCCATCCTAATAGGTGTGTAATAGTATCTCATTGTTGTTTTAATTTGTAATTCCGTTATGGCACATGATGTTGAACATCTTTTCATGTGCTTATTAGCCATCTATATATTTTTTTGGCGAGGTATCGGTTCAATGTCTCTTATTGCTGAGTTTTAAGAGTTCTTTGTGTATTTAGGATAACATTCCTTTATCACATACATCCTTTAGTAATATACTGGTGAGGTGTTGGGGGAGGGAAATTGTTCTGTAGCCCTACTGTAGTCTCAGTTTTCTGGTGAGCTTCTGCCCTGAACTGTGAACCTCACCAGTCTTTCTCAGTTCCCCCGAACCTCCTTAGGAGGGACAGGATGACCAGAGGGGGCTGGTCATTTGCAAATAGAGATAGTTTTACTTCTTTTCTAATATGGATGCCTTTTATTTCTATTTCTTGCCTAATAGTCTTGGCTAGAGCCTCCAATACAATTTTGAATAGAAATGGTGACAACTGTCACCTTTGTCTTCTTCCTGATCTTAGAGGGAAAAACTTTCAGTCTTTCATCATTAAGTATGATGTTAGCTGTGGTTTTCAAAAGATACCCTTAATCTGATTGAGGAAGTTCACTTCTGCATCAGTTTCCTATTGCTGTTGCTATGGATTACCACAAATTTAGTGGTCTGAAACATTGCAAATTTTCTTACAATTCTTGAATTCAGAGGTCCAAAATGAATTTTAAGGGCTCAAAGTAAGGTGTTAGCAGAGATGTATTTCTTTGAAAGCTCTAGGGAAGAATTTATTTCCTTGCCTTTTCCAGCTTCTAGAGGCTGGCTGTATTCCTTGGCTGAGGGCCTCTTCCTCTGTCTTTAAGGTATATCACTCCCACCTCTGATTCCATCATATGTCCTTTTTCTGACCTGACCTTTTTGTCTCTCTCTTAGAAGGGCTCTTATGATTACAATGGGCCCACTCAGATAATCCAGGAACATTTTCCAATTTCAAAATCTTTTATTTAGCCATATCCGCTAAGTCCCTTTAGTCATGTGAGGTAACATATTTCAGGTTCTGGGATAAGATGGACATCAATATTGGGGGGATACTATTCTATCTACTTCACCTTCTATTTCCAGTTTGTTGTGTGCTTTCATCATGAAAGAATGTTGGGTTTTGCCAAATTCTTTTTCTGAATCTATTGAGATGATTATGTGGTGTTTGTCTTTATTCTATTAAAATAATATATTGCATCTATTGATTTTTATATGTTGCGGTATGCTTGCATTTCTGGGATAAATTCCACTCGGTCACATGCATAATCCTTTTTATATGTTGCTGGATTTAGTTTGTTAGTAGTTTGTTTAGGATTTTTGCATGTACATTCATAAGGGATATTGGTCTGTAGTTTTCTGTCTTGTGATGCTTTTGTCTAGTTTTGGTATCATGAAAATACTGGTTTCATAGGATAAGTTGAGAAGTGTTCCCTTTTCTTTTATTTTTTGGATGAGTTCATGAAAGATTAGTATTACTTATTCTTCAGATATTTAGTAGAATTTACCAGTGAAA
>NW_012148952.1:9010936-9018665 GCF_000956105.1 Propithecus coquereli
TGATTTCTCTTGGGGTCTTCTTCACAAATTGTTTGCTTAGGTTGATATCTAGAAGAGTGTTTCCAACATTTTCTTCTAGAATTCTTACGATTACATATTTTAGATTTAAGTCTGTGATACATCTTGAATTAATTTTTGTGAATGGTGAGAGGTATGGATCCTGTTTCAATTTTTTACATGTGGCTATCCAATTTTCCCAGCACCACTTATTGAATAGGTACTCTTTTCTCCAGTATATATAACTGTCTACTTTGTCAAAGAGTCAAAGATCAGATGGCAATATATGGATAGTTTCATATCTGGGTTCTCTGTACCATTCCATTGGTCTATGTCTCTATTTTTGTGCTAGTGTATGCTGTTTTGGTTACTGTAGCCCTGTAAGCATACTTTAGTCTGGTAAAGTGATGCCTCCATATTTGTTACCTCTGCTTAAAGTTGCTTTGGCTATTCAGGCTTTTTTCTGGTTCAATATGAAGCATAGAATTATTTCTAGATCTTGAAAAATGACATTGGTATTTTTATGGAGATTGAATTGAATCTGTAAATCACTTTGGATAGTAAGGACATTTTAACAATGTTAATTCTGCCAATCCATGAGTCTGATACATTTTTCCATTTGTTTACATCATTTGCAATTTCTTCCCTCAATGATTCATAGTTCTCTTTGTAGGGATCTTTCATCTCCTTGGTTAAATATATTCCTATGTATTTTATTTTCTCTGTAGCCATTTTGAAAAGTGTTGAGCCTTTGATTTGATTCTCAGCTTGACTGCTGTTAGTATATAGGAATGCTACTGATATTTGTACATTGATTTTGTAACCTGAGACTTTGCTAAATTTATTTTTCACTTCCAGGAGTCTCTTGGTGGAATCTTTGGGGGTTTTCCAGATATAAGATCATATCATCAGCAAAAAGTGATAGTTTGACCTCCTTTTCCCCATTTGGACACCCTTAATTTCCTTCTCTTGCCTTATTGCTCTGACTAGAACTTCCAGCACTATGTTAAGTAGAAGTGGTGACAGTGGGCAACCGTGTCTTGTTCAAGCTCTGAGTGGGAATGTCTCCAGCTTTTCTCCAATCACTATGATGTTGGCAGTAGGTTTGTCATGCATGGCTTTTATAATTTTGAGATATGTTCCTTTAATGCCTAGTTTGTTGAGGATTTTTATTATGAAAAGGTGCTAAATGTTGTTGAGTGTTTTTCTGCATCTATTGAGATGATCATATGATCTTTGTTTTTCCTTCTGTTTATGTGTTGAATCACATATATGGATTTATGTATGTTGAACCATGCTTGCATCCTGGGATGAAGCCCACTTAGTAGTGGTGGATTATTTTTTTTTGATGTGTTGTTGAATTTTGTTTGCTAGAATTTTATTGAGGATTTTTGCATCTATACTCAAAAGAGATATTGGTCTATAGTTTTCTTTCTTTGTTGTGTTCTTTCCTGGCTTTTGTATCAAGGTGCTAGTGGCTTCATAGAATGAGGTGGGGAATATTTCTTCCTTCTCAATGTTATAAAATAATTTCTGCAGTTGGGTACCAATTCTTTGTTGGTCTAATAAAATTTGTCTATGAAACTATCTGTTTTGGGACTTTTTTTCCTTTGGAAGATTTGTTATTTATGCTTCAATTTCATTGCTTGTAATTGGTCTGTTCAGGAATTCTATTTCTTCCTGATTGAACCTTGGGAAGTTGTGTGTTTCCAGGAATTTATCCATTTTCTCAATGTTTTTGAGTTCATGTGCATAGAGATTTTTTGTACAATTCAGAGATGATATTTTGTATTTCTGTGCTTTCAGTTGTAATATCTTCTTCTTCACTTCTCATTGAGCTTATTTGGATCCTTTCTTTCCTATTTCTGATTAATTATAGCAAGAGGTCTATCAATTTTGTTTATCTTTTCAAAGAACAAACTCTTCATTTCACTAATCTTCCATATTATTTTTTTGTTTTTTATTTCATTTAGTTCTGCTCTGACCTCAGTTATTTTTTTTTTCTTTTGCTGGGTTTGGAATTGCTTTGCTCTTCCTTTTCCAGTTCCTTGACATTATTCATTAGATTGTTGATTTGTGATTTTTCTGTCTTTTTCATATAGGCATTTAAGGCTATGAATTTTCCCCTTAGGCCTTCTTTTGCTGAATCCCACAGATTTTGACAACCCGTGTCCCCTTTTTCATTTAGTTCAAGGAATCTTTTGATTTCCACCTTAATTTCCTCCTTGACCTAATAATTGTTCAGCAGTCAGTTGTTTAATGTCCATGACTTTGTTTAGAATTGAGTGTTTCTCTTGGAATTGACTTCTAATTTTATTCCACTATGGTCTGAGAAGATACATATTATAATTTCAATTTTTTAATTTGTTGAGATACATTTTGTGGCCTAAGATGTGATCAGTGTTAGAGAATGTTTTATGTGTTGATGAGGAGCATGTATATGCAGTAGATTTTGAGGAGAATGTTCTGTAAATGTCTGTTAGGTCCATTTGTTCTACACTGCCATTTAAATCCAATGTTTCTTTATTTATTTTCTTCTTGGAGAATCTGTCCAGTTATGTCAGTGGGGTGTTAAAGTCCCCAGCAATTATGATGTTTCTGTTTATCACTTTGTTTATATCTAGTAGGGATTGCTTTATGAATCTGGGTGCACCTGTGTTGGGTACATAAATATTTAGGATTGTTAGGTCTTCTTAATGAGTCACTCTCTTTACCATTATATAATGACTGTCTTTGTCTTTCTTTACTATTGTGGATTTGAAATCTATGTTATTTGATATGAGAATTGCTACACCTGCTTTATTTTGATTTCCATTTGTATGGAATATTTTTTTCCATCTCTTCACCTTGAGTCTGAATGAGTCCTTGTAGGTTAGATGTGTTTCTTGGAGACAGCAGATACTTGGCTTGTATTTTTTAAACCTATTCAGCCAGCCTGTGTCTCTTGAGTATGGAATTTAATCTGTTCATGTTTATTGAAAGAATTGATAAGTGGGATGCATTTGTATTCATCTGTTAAGTAGAACCTTATTGCTTTGTTTTACCTGTTGAGCCATCATTTTATGTGAGGTCTGACTTTATGCTTTGGGTGATTTTACACTGGTGGGTTTCTATTGCGGTGATTAATGTATAATGCAGATCTGAATACTTCCTGCAGGACAGGTCTGGTCTTGACAAATTCCCTCAGTGTTTGCTTGTATGAAAAAGTCTTTATTCTCCCTCATATAAGAAACTTAGTTTTGCAGGATATGAAATTCTAGGTTGGCCATTATTCTGTTTAAGAAGAGTTAAAGTGGGGTTCCAATTCCCTTTTGGCTTGTAAGGTCTCAGTTGAGATGTCTGCAGTTAGCCTGATGGATTTTCCTTTTTGAGTTACCTGATGTTTTCTCCTTATGGCTCACAGGAGTTCTTCCTTCGTGTTAACTTTGGCTAGTCTGATCACCATATGTTGTGGTAATTACCTGTTTTTGATGAATCTCCCAGATGTTCCTTGAGTTTCTTGTACCTGGATATCTAAATTTCTAGCAAGACCAGGGAAGTTTTCCTCAATTTATTTTCCAACCCTTGTGTGTTTTCTTCACCCTCAGGGATGCCTATAACTCTTTCATTTGGCCTCTTTACATAATCCCATGTTTCTTGTAGGCTTTGTTCCTTCCTCTTAATTCTCAATTCTTTATCTTTGACTAACTTTTTAAATTTGAAGGTATTGTCTTGAAGCTCTGAGATTCTTTCTTATGCCTGATCTAGTCTATTCTTAAGACTTTCCACTGTATTTTGTATTCCCTTGAATGAATTTTTCATTTTCAGAAGTTCTATTTGATTTTTTAAAAATAATTCAATTTCTTTAGTGAATTTTTCATTCATTTCCTGATTTTTTTTGTGGTTTCTTTGTGTTGGTCTTCCATTTTCTCTTCTATTTCATTAAGCTTACTTATAATCCATATTTGGAATTCTTTATCTCTCATTTCAATATTCTGATTTTGGTTGGCTTCCATTGCTAGAGAGCTGGTGTTCCCTTTTGGGGGTGACCTTTTGCTCTGATTCTTCATCCTTCCAGAGTTCTTTCACTGATTCCTTCTCATCTGGAGCAGCTGTTTCTTTTTGTTTTTGGATTATCTTTTGTTAGGTAGGGCTTTTTCCCCTTGCGTCACTCATATGGGTGTGTTTGTAGGATATGTTGGGTAAGAACATTTGGCTTTGCTTGTGGATGCTTTGATGGCAATCTACATTCTGGATGGATGCCTTGGTTATAGATATCCTTGGTGTGGTGTTCTTCTCTGTTGCTAGTTGTTTGTAGGCTGTAGAAGTGCTGAGCTATGTGAGTGGGAAGATTCCCTGCCTCTCTTTGATGAGGGAGAATGGAGGTCTTTGAAATCCCTTCTCTTTCCCCAGCCCTGTGGTATTTTTAACAGTGTGAGTTGTAATGGCACACCAGTTTAATCTCTGAGCCAGTAGGTCATGCTTGTGGGTGAGAATCAACAACATTCAGTATGATTGAGTTAGTAAATGCCGTAAAGTGCATGCAAATTGATCTCCCTGTCAATAGGTAGTGCTTGCCAGAAGCAACAAGCTTCAGTATTGTTTTTGGGTCCTGTTACTGGCTCTAGTCCCTCAGAAGAAGCACTCAAATGCCCCAGGTGGTGAGTGGCACCCTGGAACTTAAGGTGAGTTCTTATGCTTTGCCACAATAGAGACAGTTGGGGAAGTGTGGCTGGGTGGGTCTGGGTTGGGTGAGCCTGTCCTCAGGCTCTACAAAAGCTGGCAAAATATCTGTTTCAGCCAGGGTTGAAGGTCTGCTCTCAGCTTCTGAGCAAAGCTGCCAGGGAATGGCTGAAGTAGTCCACTTAACCAGCAAGTCTGCTTGTGGAGGTGGGTCCATCTAAGATTCATAATCTGGCAGTCTAGAGCAGGACTCACTCCTCTCTGCCCTCCCCTGCTCTGCAGTTTTCCCCCAGCATCTGTCAGCAGGAAGGAGCTTAAGCCATTTGAACTCTCCCACAACTGTGATGCAGGCCAGGAGATTCCCTGCTCAGGATTCTGGGCTAAGCTGAGAATGCGGCCCTTCTTTGGTATGGAGATGGGCCCTGCAAGTATGCTGAAGCTAGGACACACATTGCACTCTCCCCACTAATCTGCCTATGAGGACTCTCTTGCTTCCTGAGACTAATTTGCAAATCTCCCCACCTTGCCCCTTAGCAACACAATCAAGACCTGAGGGTACAGGATCTGGCCTGTGTGCCTTTCCTTGGGTCCCTGAAGATCAATCCTTAATGATGCCAGGGAGAAGCATGCTAGTCCTGAGTTGCCCACGGGATACCCAAGCAGGTTCAATGTCTTCCATCTCTGGGCGTGCCCTGCTCTGATGGAATTGCTGGGAAAGCAGCACCAGGGAGGGCTGGTGGGCAGGGAGCTCATAGTCCAAGCACCTTTTAATCTGCTGCAGGACCCCAAGAAGAAAGGTCTGAGCTCTACTCTCTGTGAAAGCCTTGGTGTGATGGCTCAATTGTTTCTTGGCAGCCACAGGTGGGGGAGGGGAAAGGGAGAAAAACTGTGACTGGAGGAAAGCTAGCACTCTGGTCATGTCCACCCCTCACTCTGGGAGGCTGCCCATCCAGAAGGTACATGTACTGGAGTCACATAGATCACCTGGGACTCAGTGGGCCCCTGTGACTCCTACAGTCTGGGTCAGAGTTGGGAAATGTCTATGTGGAAGTGAGAAAGATGAAACCTGAGGAGTTGAAGCCCTCTGGGGAGGACAAATGTGCACAGTGGGTGGAGAAGCAATATGGAACCTGCTTTCCTGGCTCAGGTCTGTGGAGATGGAAGGTGCTTCAAGGGGTCTGGGAACCTGGTGCCCTGTCCATAAGAAGCTCCCAGCTCACTGGCAGCAGCAGCCTTTGGGCTGTATGGGCAGAACATCTCTCCAGCAGCTTAGGAACCCACCAACTGTCACACAAATGAGGGAGGGAGAAACAAATTGCTCCACCTACCCTTTTCACTGGATTCCAAGCCTCTCAGTGTGATCTCTGCCAATACCTACCTTGCTCCCTCCTGTTCTGCTCCACAACTTCTTTTCATGGAATCTCCTGAAGATTCTGGCACCCTTCCCTCAGATCCACACCCAATCTCTGTTTGTCTGTTTGTTCATTTTTTCTCTTTCATCTAAAACTTCTCCTTGTTACTAAGACACTCTGACAGCTGGTGTCTCTGGTCAGCCATCTTGCTCACTCTCTTCCCTAGTTAAAAGTTTGCCAATTTTGTTCATCTTTTCAAAGAACTAACTTTTAGTTTTATTAATTTCCTCTACTGTTTTTCTATTTTCTATTTCATTAATTTTCACTGTATTTTTATTATTTGTTTCTTCTTGTTTGGATTTAGTTCTTGTTTTTCTAGTTTTTGAAACTGAGGGTTAGGTTATTGATTTAAGATCTTTCTTCTTTTATTTTTAATTTTAAAAAACATTTTCAGCCATTTTGTTTACAAGTGTACATTTAACACAATAAAATAAACACTGACATATTGAAGCCTACTTAATAGTAATGTAACAATATACATAGCTTTGATCATTACACTATTTTAAGCAAAAAACTACACTGAAAATTAATGCAGATAAAATTCTTTGTCATAATATTAAGAGATACATTTATAAATTGAAAATATGATTGCTTAAAATTGAAAAATGGAAATGAACTCATTTGGACGAAGTTTAACAGAATCTGAAAGGGGAGGTGTGGAAAGCTCTGACCCAAATGAGAACTTTCAGGTAAGAGAAGAAAAAAGTAGCATAATTTATCTTAAAGGATAGTAAGCAGTTTGTTTCTTCAGGTAAAAATATTCCCAGTGTTCTCAGGTTTTGCAGTAGAATTATGTCACCAAGCAGGAAAACTTTCCTGGTAAAGCTGCACTCTCAATTTTTTCTGCCTCCAAAATTATCCTTCTAGAAACACCAACAGCACTCTGATTTTTCTTAGTAGAAGATTCCAAAAAAGCTGCATTTCAAGATTCTGCCAAAGCATTTCCTTCTTCATAACTGATCACCTTTTCCATACAGGTCTTTTTTATTCCCAACTAACATAATAGATATCTGTACTTTCCCCACCATATCCAACAATTTGCCATAGATAACTTTAATCACTTCAAAATTTTGATTTATGTAACAGAATATGCAAGAATATAACCATTAATATCTATGGAATATGTCCAAAGAACTATGGAATATTCGTCTTGCCCAGCTATGTCTACAAGTTGAAGATGATATTCTTGTCCATTTACTGTGATCAACTTTGTGAAAGTGTTTCCTATGGCTGGATTGCAGGAGTCAACAAGTTGGCCTTCAACAAATTGAACTATCAGTTAAGATTTTGCAAAGACCAGTAGCCCGCAATCTTCCAGGATTTAGACTGTGGCATCTTGGTGGCATCCCCAGCCCCAACCCACCACATCAACCACAGCAGCAGCAGCTCCTAATATTGCAATTGGTAGTGGTGGTGCCAGGGGAAGGTGGCATACAGAGCAAGGGCATAGGTGGGTGTGGCTACCTCTTGCTGGCTTCTCTTTTTTTAAATATAGGGACTTACAGCTATACATTTTATTCATAGCACTACTTTCACAGCACCCCCTTTGTTTTAGTATGTTGTATTTTGTTTTAATTAATCTCAAAATCTTTTCTAATTTCCTTGGTGATTTCTTCTTTGACTCAATGATTATTTAGAGGTGTGTAGATTAATTTATG
>NW_012148952.1:9019960-9050224 GCF_000956105.1 Propithecus coquereli
GTTTTGCTTCATGAGGCCCCAGGCTCAAAACTAGCCTGAGTTAACTACAACTCACATGGCAGTCAATGTGTTAAATCAGGAACAATAAAATAGTGTTTAAAAATACATTTCAATTGCCTTTTATCTTTACCTGTGTACTTTTATCAGTGCTCTTTATTTTTTCATGAACTTTAACTTACTGAATATTGTCCTATGATTTCAGCCTGAAAGACTATTTCAGTATATCTTGCAAAGAAGTTTTGCTAGTGATGAATTCTCTAAATTTTTGTTTATTTGGGAATGACTTAATGTCTTCATTTTTGCAGGAGAGTTTGCTAAATATCGAATTCTTGTTTGACAGTATTTTTCCTTTCAGCACTATCAATATGTTATCCCACTGCCTTCTAGCCTTCATAGTTTCTAGTGAAAAGTCAGCTATTAGTCTTGTTGTTAATCATTTGGGCATGATGATTTGCTTTTCTCTTTCTGCTTTCAAGATTCTTTCTTTGTTTTGGCTTTTGACAGTTTCATTATAATGTGTCTAGTTGTGAATCTCTGAGTTCATCTTACTTGGAGTTGATAAGCTTCTTTAATGTGTGATTAAAATTTTTCATCAAATTTGAAAGGTTTTCAGCCATTATTTCTTCAAATATTTTTTCTGCCCCTTTGTCTCTCCTCTACTTCTGGAACTCCCACTATACATTTTTTTTTTCTTTTTTTGCCCAGCTGATGGTGTCCCACAGCTCTCTGATGTCTCATAATTTTTCTTCATTCTTTTTTTTTTTTTTTGTCTTCCTCATACTAGATAATCTCAACCGATCCATCTTTATAGTTGCTGATTCTTTCTTCTGCCTCCTCAAATTTGCTGTTGATCCCCTTTGGTGAATTTTTTATTTCAGGTATTATGCTTTTCAATTGCAGAATCTATATTTAGCTCTGTTTTTAAAGAATTAATTTACTTTTATTGATAGTCTCTATTTGGTGAGACGTTGTTCTCATACTCTTCTTTAATACTTTAGACATGGTTTCCTTTATTTATTTGAATATATTTAAAATGGCTGATTTGGTCTTTGTCATTTATATCCAATTTCTAGACTTTCTCAGGGACAGTTTCTATTGACTGCTTGCAAATGTGTGTGTGCATGAACCATACCTCCTTTTTCTAAAAAAAATTATTTTTAATTGACAGACAATAATTGTATATATTTGTGGGGTGCAATGTGAAATTTTCATACATGAATATATTGTGTAATGAGCAAGTCAGGCTAATTAACATATCCATCACCCCACATATTTATCATATTTTTGTGGTCAGAACATTTAAATTCCATTCTGTTAGAAAATTTGAAATATACAGTACATTATTGTTAACTATAGTAACCTTGCTGTAAAATAGATCACCAGAACTTATTCATTCTGTCTAACAGGAACTTGTATCCTTTGACCAACATTTACCCTTTTCCTGTCCTCTCACCTTTCCCCCACCCCCCACCTCTGGTAACCACAATTCTACTCTCTATTTCTATGAGTTTGACTTTTTTAGATTTCACATGTGAGATCATGAGATGTTTGTCTTTCCTGGATTATTTCACTTAACATAATATCCTTTAAATTCATCAAGTTGTTGGAAATGACAGAATTTTGTTCTTTTTTAAAGTGGAATAGTGTTCCATTGTGTATATATCACACATTTTTTAAAAAATTCATTCATCTGTTGATGGGACCTTAAGTTGTTTTCACATCTTGGTAATGGTGAATAATACTACAATGAACATAAGGGTGAAGATATTTCATCAACATACTGATTTCAATTTCTTTGGATATATACTGAAAAGTGTGATTGCTGGATCATACAGTAATTCTATTTTGAGATTTTTGAGGAACCTTCACACTATGTCCAAAATGGCTGTACTAATTTACATTCCCACCAATAGTTTATAAGGTCCCCCTTTTCTCCTCATGCTTGCCAACACGTCTCTTTCATCTTTTTGGTAGTAGCCATACTAACAGGTGTGAGGTGCTATCTCATTTTGGTTTTAATTTGCATTTCCCTGATGATTAGAAATGCTGAACGTTTTTTCATGGATCTGTTGGCCTTTTGTATTTCTTCTTTTGAGAACTGTGTATTCAGGTCCTTTGCCCATTTAAAAAATAGGGTTATTTGTTTTCTTTTGATTGTGTAGTTTGAGCTCCACATGTATTTTGGATATGAGACCTGTACCTGATATATGATTTGCAAATGTTTTCCCCCAATTTGTCAGCTGTCTCTTCACTCTGTTAATTGTTTCATTTGATGTGTAGAAGCTTTTTAGTTTGATGCAACACCATTTGTCTATTTTTGCTTTCATTGCCTGTGCTTTTGAGGTCATATGCAAGAAATCATTGCCAGGTTAATGTCATGTAACTTTCCCCCTATGTTTTCTTCTAGTCATTGTACAGTTTCATATCTTACATTTAAGTCTTTAATCTATTTGTGTTAATCTTTGCATAGGGGGTGAAATAAGAGTCCAGTTTCATTATTTTGCATGTGGATAGCTAGTTTTTCCAACACCATGTATTTAGGAAACTCTTCTTACCCCATTATGTGTTCTTGGCAGCTTTATTGAAAATCAATTGACCATAGATGCATGGGTTTATTTCTGGGCTCCTTATTCTATTCCATTGGTTAATGTATCTGGTTTTTATGCCAGTGTCATCTTGTTTTGATTACTATAGCTTTGTAATATATTTTGAAATCAAGTAGTGTGATGCCTCTAGCTTTGTTCTTTTTGCTCAATATTGCTTTGACTATTCAAGGTCTTTTGTGGCTTCATGTGAATTTTAGTATTTTTTTTTTCTATTTCTGTGAATAATGACATTGGAATTTTAATAGGGATTACATTGAATCTGTAGATTGCGTTGGGTAGTATGGACATTTTAGCAGTATTCATTCCTTTAATCCATGATCATGGGATATCTTTTCATTTATTTGTGTCATCTTCTATTTCTTTCATCAATATTTTACAGTTTTGAGTATGCAGATCTTTCACCTGTTTGGTTAAATTTACTACTATTTATTTTATTTTATTTTATTCTATTGTGAATTGGATTATTTTCTTAGGGCCATGCTTTTTGTTTGTTTGCCTATCTCATAACTTTTGTTGAAAACTGAATATTTTAAATAATGCAATGTGGTGATTCTGAAAATAATATTTTCCCTCATTTTTTTTTTGGTGGTTTGTTGTTTGTTTAGTGACTTTCAGAACTAATTTTGTAACATCTGTATTTTTTGTCATGTGTGGTCACTGAAGTCTCTGCTTGGTTAGCTTAGCGATCAGCTAGTGATTGGCCAGAGACTTTCTTGAACGACTAGAGCAAATAAGTCTTCCAGTCTCTGCTGAGGGGCTCAGTGTTCATGTTGGTATGTGCTTTTAACACTCAGCCAGGCAGTTCACAGCTCTGTCTTAGCCTTCATCTCCTGCATGTACAGAGTCTTGAGGTTATCTACAGGTAAGAGCTTGGTGCTTTTAAGCATGTGTATAGCCCTGCTCATGTAAGCTTAGCCTACCACATGCAAGCATGTGGCCTTCTAGATTACCAGAAATATATTAGAGCTATTCAAAGCTTTCTATGGACATCTTATTGCTAAGCTTTTTCTTTCAAGCTTTTTTGTTAGCCTATTGTTACCCTAACTCTTATCTACCACCTCAGGCAACCACAAAGTTAAACAACTGCCTGTGATGGTCTTTGAGAAATGCCCATGAGGAAAAGGCTATTCACACTGAGCAAGGCACAAGTCAGGTCAAATAAATACAACCTTACAACTAAGGTCTTCCAAAAAACCATCAGGTAGATCAAATCATGACAATTCTCTGAGAATGGGGCTTTGTAGGAGCTTCAACCTGTCCTGCCCCTCTGTGGCTGCCATGGTGCTGGTTTGCCCCAATCATGGGCTACTGAAAGTCAAGGCTATAATGGAGCCAGGCTAAGGAGACTGGGAAAGGGAAAGTTGAAATATCCCACAGCTCACTGATATTACTTAGATTCAGACATTTTTTTTTTTATTTTTGAGTAACTACTCCCTGGTTTCATGTAAGCCTTTGGTTAATTCCCAGTGTTCTGAAAGAGTTGATTCTGATAATTTTTTTCAATGTTCTTATTGCTTTTATGGAGGGGAGAATTTTCGATTCTCAGAGGGCCTCAGTCTGCCATTTTCACTGATGTAACCCCTATTATTCTTATTTTTCTGGTAAGGAAACTGAGGCACAGAGTGATTAAGAATTTAAGTAACTTTTTCAAGTTCACACAGCAAGGCAGGCATTGAGATCACACAGAACACATCCAGAGTCTGAACTCTTAATCACTGTTATATGCCTCTATGTACATGGATGCGTACTATATGTTCTCTTCAAGTCTTCCAAATTTCTCACTGGCTTCTCTACTCAGATACCCCCAAAATTTTCACTATAAATCCTTTGAATTAAGACATCTTTAATTCCTGTTAAAGGGCAAAGCAGGATTCTTTTGTGGAAAATCATGTTCACTAACATGTCATCATCATAATTTGGTTATTAACATTTGGTTTCATTACTTATATTTAACATTAGAGAAATTGCGCTTAGTTAGCAAAACAAATAAATATGTAGTTTAATTAGCAATAATAGTAAAGGGAATTAAAATAAACGATTACAAATTTTAAGACATTACTCATAAATAAAGAGATTGTAATGATCTCTTATGTCTCCCTGTTCCTCGCTTTTCCATTAGCATCAGTTACAGAAGAAAATCTTTAAAGTATCCAGGGCTCAATGTAGATTATGACAAAAAACTGTTCTATTAACAATTCACTCAAAGAGATGGCCAGGACTAGCTTTGCCACTTAGCCATGTTATGTCACAAATTATATATATAAAGCAAAATATACACATATATCTGTAATAAAATATACAGAAATATCCGTATTTCTATTATTCACCCCACAGAGCTCTGCTAGCTTGGACAACAATATTTTTCTGGGAAAATATACTTAGATTTCCTACTAATGGTGAGAAAGAATTTCTTGCAGCTTCAAGTCACTGATGATATCTCATAGCAAGGATTGGGGAGTGGGTTTATTACACACACACACACACACACACACACACACACACGCACAGTAGCCAGGTGTAACTTTGCCACTTAGTAGCATTGTATCATATATATATGTGTGTGTGTGTGTGTATATATATATATATATAACTTTTAAATATAAAATATACTACTTTTCATTTAAAATCTTCTCTCTTTTCTATCCCTTTTCCATGGCGTCAACTCTGAAACATGCATGCACCTGACCCGGGAGAGGCTACAAGGAGTTGTACTCTGGCTTAAGAAAATGTATGAGAAAGCCATGATTGAGTCTCATGTGTACTATGATCATATAATTTGTCATCAAACTGGCAGAATTTTGAGAGTGAAAGGGGAAACTATTAATAATTAAGGAGAGGCAGGATATGAAAGCTGGGATGAGCTGAGGAGAACTGAGACATACGGCTGTGCTATATAGAAGAGAAGATAATACAATATGTTTTTGAACGCCTATTTTATGATGAGATTTGAGCACCAAATATCACTGATATTGCATATGCTTCGTTATCCCAACCCCTGTTGTCTGATGAAATGTGAGTACAATTACATTCTAGCTTCCTGCGAGGAAGAGGTTCCAGGAATGTTTCAGTGTGCTCCCTCACAAAACAGCCTGAGATGGGTGTTTTTCAAGCAAGGTGACACATTGATTTTAAGTCCCAACAAGGTATTGAAGGATGCACTTTCTGACTCCTGTTTGAGGAAATAACCTGTCTCTTCCTATGGTTCATGTAATGCACAGGCCTCTGCTAAAGCGGGTTGTTTTTCTGGACCAGATCATTTTAAACTTTTGAAAACGAATAATAATTTGGCCTCCTGTGTGTCTGGAGTCTAAAACCAAAGGTGCTCTTTAACCATCAGCATAGATCTCAGGCAGTACCCAATTGACCAATATGAGGAATTTCAAATATTCATTAGAAGGTTGGCTGTTTGGCACTGAAGTTTATTTTATCATGAAAACAGTAGCTATTAGGTTTTCAGGTTTGCCAACAGAGCCCTTTAAAACCCCAAATATGCTGTAGTATTGGCCCCACAGAGCTCTGCTAGTTCCACCTGGACAACATGGTTTTTCCATAAAATGTGAGCAAGGATTTCCTCCAGCCCCACGTTGCTGAGACTAAGGCTCATGGTTGGGGCTGGGGTTTGGGGAAGGCAGCACAGGGCCATGGGTCCTAGAGTGCTGTTTTCATTTTATATTGATGCCGTAGCAAATTACCTCAAACGTAGTGACCTAGAGCCACACATATTTACTATCTTATAGTTCTGGAGGTCAGAAATTCTAAATGAGTCTCACTGTGACAAAATCAAAGTGTTGGTAGGGCTACATTCCTTCTGGAAGCGTTAGGGGAGAATCAGTGTCCTTGCCTTTCCAGCTTCTAGAGGCTGCTGGCATTTCTTGGTGCATGATCCTGTTTTTCCATCTTCAGTGATGGCAGGTTGAGTTCTTTTCATGCTGCTTTCTGCACCTCCCTCTTCTGCCTCCCTCTTCTGCTTATAAGGACTCTTGTGATTCCATTGGCCCCAGTGGACAATCCAGGTTCATCTCTCTATTTCAGCGTCAGCTGGTTGGCAACCTTACTTCCATCTGCAACCTCAGTTCCCCTTTGCCATGTAAGGGAACACACTCGCAGGTTTCAGGGACTAGGAAATGGTCAGAGATCTTTGAGGGGCCGTTATTCTGCCAAAGGTACCAGGGCTGAGGGATCCTGTTGGAATGTCACACTCAATTCATTGCTGAGCTTTACTGATAACATTTTAGAACTTTCTATAGAACCATCCCTAGCTTTCACATCTCACTACCTATTATCTTCACGGACTCTGACTCAAGGCAATCGTTTTCTGATAAATTAATAACTGCACGTGTCATAGAAAAATACAATCCATCTTTGAGCTTTTAGGAGTAAGATTATTGTGCACCAAACTGGCCTCATGGAGGAGGCTGGCTTTAAGGAAGCATGATGATTATACAGGAGAGTTTTCCAGGGGGGATATCTGAGGATAAATGCAGAGATATCAACTTGCTAGGAGTGGTTAGGAATAGGAGTGGTTAGAAAAGGGAAAGTTTAATGTCAGGCAAGTGGTGTAAAGAAAGGAAATGGTTCTGGAGGCTCTCAAGTTCCAACCTAATTACTTTAAACTTGATGTGCAAACCTGCTGGTGCATGATCGAAACACACATATTGGTTACACTGTGTTGTGGAGCCGTAAGGCCCTGCTATTGCTCTGCTCCAGCCCTGGGACGTGCACTGGAAACACACTGTGACTGCGTCTTCACCAAGCGCCTGCAATGTAAGCCACTCTATTTGCAGCACCTCATTCAAAGAAATTCCACTCCAGCATCTAATAATACTTGAAAAGCAATTTAAATCTTGACTTCAGTCTTGAGAAAATGTCCAAGAGGGATTGCCTTCCTTGCGCAGAGCTGCATTTTCAAAGCCCTCCTCTCTCTCACACGCCCATCCGTAGCCTGGTGTCTGCCCCCTCCTCCTCCCACTCAAATGACCCCCTTGCTTCTGTGTGTCTTTCTCGCTCTCTTTCCTTCAGTTTGTTTTTCTTCAATTAAGTGAAAATGCAACTAGCCCTTTGCTCCTTGATCCAGGAAAGCAAAGCCAGGTTCTCCTTAGTGGGTGGCAAGGGGCAGACTGCTGACACTCACACTTTAATATGTTTTTCCTGCCGCATTTAGTTCTTTCAACAGAGAGAGAGAGCAGGGAGGCCAGGATTGGTGGGTACCGCTGGGCCACCTGTAGGGCAGTCCCCAGGTGGCTGTGGCCTTCTTGAGGCTAATGGAATCAGTGTTGTGAAGCAGCGAGGGTCCGTGGCAGCCAAACCGAAGCCATCACTGATGGATGCTGGAAGAGGCAGACCCTTGCTGGGGTTTCATTTAAACGGATACATTTTACAAATATTGGATTTTTAGCTCACTCAAGAAACAATTCAACTCCAACTCTGGTTGTACATATTAAATTATAACAGTGGTGAAGCAAATGAAGAGGTGCTTACCGGATTTAAGCAAAGAATTAATAGAACAGAAATTGGTAGCGTGAAATGAGTGTGGCGTCAATCTAATCTAGCGGTGCGTTACCCACAGCACTAAAATAGATATAGTGGTCATAGCACTTATCTTCCCGGTAGCACCTGATGGCTGAAGGTCTTAAAGAACTTTGCAAATTATCCTTCTAAAGTAATTAAATCTCTGCCTGGAAGTAGTGGGGAGGAAGAAGTCATCTGTAAAATAAAATGCAAAGACTCTTGCTTTCTCTGTCCCTCTTTGATGCTGGCTGGCAGGGAAGGGTTCTCTCTCTGCCCACCTCATGCATTCTTGTGGAGCTGACAATTGACCAGCAACGTTGAGCTGGGCTTCCTTGGGACCATCAACAATGCTACCTTATCTGTGGAGTCTTTTCCATTCAACCTTTCCAGAAATGATTGCCTCCTTTGACCTGAAGAAACACATCATACAAGGAAGTAAATACTAAGTACCCTGTGTTATTAGTGGCCTTATCTCCCCAATCAGGTTCTCGTCTGTTGGGGAATATGGGCCATGTTTTATATCTCTTTTTTCTTCATTGCTGAAACCCAGCATGGTGTTTTACACATAACTGATGCTATGGGCAATGTTCAAAATATTTAGCAACTGGTGCCACTGAGGTACCAGCCAGTCATGACAGATAGTGGAAGCTAACACCTGGTACAGCCATGCCACTGTGAACCCACTGAATGTCAGCCCTGTGGGATAGACGGTTATTCATTAACTCATAAGATGGACTCAGGCTACGTCCAATTTCTTCCTCTGGAACAGAGGGTGTTGCCAATATGATTAATATGATCAGAAAGTTATTGCATCTTTCTTTTATAAGTAGACAAACATTTTAAACTAACTTCCTGAAAAGATAGGAAGGCTTGCAAATCGATTTGAACTATTGCACATAATAGCAATATAATGACACTGATAATGACAATGCCGCATATTTTCATGGTCCTTTATACATTTTTAAAAAGAATTTTCCCATCCACAGTCTCATTTTAATTTCTTAGCAACTCTGAGATAAAGATAACAGGCTTTATTATCTCCATATTACAGATGAGGAAACTGATCCACAGAAAGATTATGCCCTGTGCATTGTGCCATGATCATATACCCACACGCCGCAAGCCTCGATGCACATGCTTACGTGCCCAGACCTATAAAAGATGAGGTGCCTGTGCTGAAGACACAGAGAGTCCAGAGAGCTGAATAATCATGGGATTGTTTAAGAATACGTACAATGCAACACACTGAGAGTTTAGAGGATATGCAGAAACCATGGGCTGTCCCTCAGGTGCATGAAGCTTCTCAGCAGAGGTGTATTCAGGACAGAACTTCGGAGAAATGCAAAAGGTGAAGCAACAGGACCCTGGGTGTATATTTATTTATACTTATGTAATTGGTTAAAACTTTTTGGTCTAGTAAAGTGTACCACATCCTGGTATCCAATGGTGGACTTTCAGAAGGGTCTTTGAATACCCTGAAATTGTATCCAGCACTTTATGTACAGAGATATGAACTTATCTGGGAAGTGAATCCACAGCTTATCACTGAATTTTCAAAGAATCCATCATCCAAAATAATTTAATAATCACTCCTTCAGGAAGCCTCAGTTATTTACCTGAAATCAGAAAACGAATAATATAAATTATGGTTTAGGATTACCACCAATAATTGGCAGGCTCATAATGATGTATAAGTTTATTTTATTAACCTACACACTTCCCATGACTTAAAAATGTGCTCTATTTTATTCCAAATCTTCGTTGCCATGTTGCTTTTGTATTTCTATGATTTCTTGCTTCCTCAATCTGCTTTTCTCATAGCCTTAACTTCACAATCTTCTGCACCTCTAGATAACTTTCCTTTTACTACTTAAGGTATCCGAAAAGCCTCAGTGACTCTGCTAGAGAAGAACCATATAGTCCTACTGCAAGCCTCTTCCTGGGTAAACGCACCACCCAGGCCCTCTGATTCTCTCCTATCTCTTCCCGTCCATTTTATGCCCAAGAGTAGATTTTTTTTTATTTCAGCATATTATGGGGGTACAGATGTTTAGGTTATGTATGTTGCCCTTGCCTCCCCACTCTCCCCTAAGTCCGAGTTTTAAGTGTGCGCATCCCTTGGATGGTGCACATTGCACTCTTTGTGTATGCAAATACCTGTCCCCTCCTCCCCCCTCCCCCCTCCCCCCTGCCCGACATCCAATAGGCGTTATTCTTATATGTACACTTATGTGTTGATCAGTTAATACCAATTTGATGGTGAGCACATGTGGTGCTTGTTTTTCCATTCTTGGGATACTTCACTTAGCAGAATGCATTCCAACTCTATCCAGGAGTATACAAGAGGTGCTATATCACCATTGTTTCTTAAAGCTGAATAGTACTCCATGATATACATATATCAACATTTTATTAATCCACTCATGTATTGATGCACACTTGGGTTGTTTCCACATCTTTGCAATTGTGAATTGTGCTGCTATAAACATTCGGGTGCAGGTGTCTTTCTTATAGAGTATCATTTGTTCTTTTGGGTAGATGCCCAGTAATGGGATTGCTGGATCAAATCGAAGCTCTACTTGTATCTCTTTAAGGTATCTCCATATTGCTTTCCACAGAGATTGCACTAGTTTGCAGTCCCACCAACAGTGCATGAGTGTTCCTATCTCTCCGCATCCAAGCCAACATTTATTGTTTTGGGACTTTTTGATAAAGGCCAGTCTCATTGGAGATAAGTGATATCTCATTGTGATTTTAATTTGCATTTCCCTGATGATTAGAGATGTTGAGCATTTTTTCACATGTTTTTTGGCCATTATTCTGTCTTCTTTTGAAAAGTTTCTGTTCATGTCCTTTGCCCACTTTTTGATAGGGTCGTTTGATTTTTTCTTGTTGATTTTCTCAAGTTCTAAATAGATTCTGGTTATCAGCCCTGTATCGGATTTGTAGCATGCAAAAATTTTCTCCCATTCTGTAGGTTGTCTGTTTGCTCTTGTGACAGTTTCTTTGGTTGTGCACAAGCTTTTTAATTTGATCAGATCCCATTTATTTATTTTGGTTGTTGCTGTGATTACCTTTGGGGTCTTCTTCATAAATTCTTTGCCTAGGCCAATGTCTAGAAGAGTATTTCCAACATCTTCCTCTAGAATTCTAGTAGTTTCACTCCTTAGGTTTAAATCTGTTACCCAGCGTGAGTTGATTTTTGTGAGAGGTGAAAGTTGTGGATCCTGCTTCAGTCTTCTACGTGTGGCTATCCAGTTTTCCCAGCACCATTTATTGAATAAGGATTCTTTTCCCCAGTGTATGTTTTTGTCTGCTTTGTCAAAGATTAGGTGGCTATATGAGGATGGTTGTCAGTTCTATTCCACTGGTCAATGGCTCGATTTTTGTGCCAGTACCAAGCTGTTTTGATTACTACAGCCTTATAATAAAGTTTGAAGTCTTGTAAGTTGATACCTTCCATTTTGTTTTTATTGCCTTGAATTGTTTTTGCTATGCGGAGTCTTCTCTGGTTCCATGCAAAGCATAAAATTAATTTTTCTACATCTGTGAAGAATGATGTTGATATTTTAATAGGGATTGCATTGAATCTGTAGATCACTTTGGGTAGTATAGACGTCTTAACGATGTTGATTCTGCCAACTCACGAGCATGGTACGGTTTTCCACCTGTTTACGTCCTCTGCTATTTCCTTCCTCAATGTTTCATAGTTCTCCCTGTAGAGGTCTTTTACCTCCTTAGTTAAATATATTCCTAGATACTTTATTTTCTTAGTTGCTGTTGTGAAGGGAATTGAGTCTTTGATTTGGTTCTCAGTATGACTGCTATTGGCGTATATGAAAGCCTCTGATTTGTGTGTATTGATTTTATATCCTGAGACTTTACTGAATTCATTTATCAATTCCAGGAGCCCCAAGAGTAGATTTTTTAAATTATTTATTTATTACAAGACATTAATTTATCAAATGATCACCTTGTTGGTGACAGTAACATACTGATTGGCTTAGTTTTCAAGTGGGAAGTAATAGAGGTCATTGGTTCACATTTGATTATACCTTGTTAATAGGTCAGGCTATGGGGGATCATGGAAAAGACTGGAAAGTGGGGCATTTGGGCTTCATTTCGGCTCTACCAATGCACACCCTTAGCCTGACACTTAAACTCTTCTCACTTCTGAAATGGCCTTATTTGTAAAGGGTGCTTTCTGACTTACCATTATATGATTCTTTAATAGGCCACCTAGGCAGATAAACTATTATTTTCAAAAGATGTCCAAAAAACCAGAGCTATTTTAGAGTTTCCCAAATGCTTGTCTCATCTATTGCTTAATCAGTGGTTTGTCAGAAATCACTATGATTTTCAAAGCACAGGGCACCGTTTTTATAGCTTCCATTAAGAAGTGAAGCCAGACTGTGGCTGGGCAGCCTCGATAAATCATTTGTACTGGGAACATATTTGTCAGTTTTCCCACAGATTGTATAATTATTGCATCATTTTATTTCCAACACTCATAAGTGGAGATTAGAGCTGACATTTGGTAATTGAAAGAGTGTTCTCCCCTTCACAGCGTAGTTAGCAGTAATTGTTAAGAATTGTATTTCTCTCTGCAGGGCTTTCTTCTGCTAGCTGCCTCGAGTTCCTAGGCTTTTGCACAGACTGCACTAGGTGGGCTCTTTGGAATACCTAAGGCCATCACCAACAGCTGCTACAATCTTCTTAGGAGAAGGAACAGGTTCAGTTTGCCCCTGAGAGTTTGTTTATTCAATTTCTGAGATGTTAAGAGGCACAGATTGTAAGAATTTTAAATTTTAAATTAGCAGAAGTCTTCCTTGTTTGGGTCTAAGGGGATAGGGGATGATGTGTCCTCTTCCTTCCCGGCTCAGCCCCTGCCCAACAGCACATGCAGGGTCAACAGCAGTTGAGCCCTCACTGTGTGCTAGACACAGCACAGACTCACATATGTGTCACTGTGACCCAATAAAATAGCCCACATGTTACAGGGTGTGACCCAATCGGCTCCAAATCAGGAGTCTGCCTTTTCCACTGGCACCCATCCCATGGCTTCATGCATTCACACCACTTTTCGGGGGATTTCTTTTTTCATGATTGTTAGTGCTTTTCTACTATAATGGCATTAGGGTTGATTGGCGGTTTTTCCCACTGCCATTTAGTCTCACCCTCATCAGATACGCACACAAATGGGCACATACACAACTCCCCCAACACACACACACACACACACACAGAGACACATATGCACATATATATCATAGAAGCTCCAATGCATGCATGCATGTGCGTGCACATACACACACTTATTGCAAGCAAAACCCTCAGCATCTCAAAGGGTGCAGTTTCTCAAGACTCCTGTTTTCTGTGGCCCTAGACTGTGGCTCCTGCAGGCTCTAAGCCATCCCTCCCCTTCCCTGCTTCCACCTTCTTGAGCAACACATCCTGCTTCGTGCATCTTTTACCTTCTGCTAATTAAGGATGGAGGTGTATGGGGCTGAGAGGTAAAGACCAGGCTCTGCCTGCATGTGTGCAGGAGTTTCTTTGCAGATACAGGACTGGCCCTAGAGGTAAGATACAGCCTGGGACCCGGTAGTGGGGTCATGTGGCCGCTATTTGGCTGACATCAGGACCTAAAATGTTCTAATCAGAAACTCCAGGAATAGGGCTGCCCTGGCAGCCCCCGGTGGGGTGCAGGCCCTTCCTTCCTGTCCTGCCTTGCCCCGCTGCCTCTCCAGAAATGCTCCATACTAACGCAGCAGTAAAGACACAAGGTTCAAACAGTGTGATTTTAGAGGCAAACACTTCTCCCACTGATGGCTGATGCTAGAAATTTCCTTTAAAATAAACCAAGTCTGGTCCCTTATCCCAGGTATAAAAATAATGGGGAGAATGTGGGTGTCCTGAGAGAGTGGACAAAGTGGCTTTTGTGTCCATCTAAGAGCAGGATGGGTGTGACCGCAGAGCAAAGGGCTGGGGCAGGGGGGAATGGCCTCATCTCCTGGCTTTGTCACCAACCCACTGGGTGTCTTAATTTTCCCTTCATTGAAATGCGAGGAGTTACATTAGGAAAAATCAAAAGCACTCACAGTGCTAACTCTCAGATACTTGTGCTATGATGAGTTCACAATGAAGCACTTTCACATTTTAATGGGGGTGAGGGTGGAATAGGACACAGGGAACCAGCGCCTGTAAGGGACCCAAATGAAGTAGAGTCACTGGCTCTCAAGTTGGTCCTGCTTACTTTAAACTGATGAGTGAGAACTTTGGCCAGAGGCATATTAGGTTGCTGGTGGCTGGGCATGTTCCCACCTCTATGGGGACATAGCTGCTAAAGTTTGACGGGGGCAGAGGATTTGCAGAGCTAAGAAAGGGACAAGAAAAATAGCTAGCTTCACAATTTCATTGAGAGTTTCCTGGGTGCATTAGGTTAGCTGCTGTAATTATGACAGACATGTGTGACTCCTGCCCAGTGGGATCTAACAAGCTTTGTGACCCTGGGAAAGCTACTCAAACTTTCTGAGTTTCAGAAGATTCATCTATGAAGTGGGGATAATGATTCCTACCTGGGAGATTTCATGAGCTAGAGTATGCAACAGCACCAACTAGAGAGCAGGGCATAGAGGAGGCACCTCATGAATGCCTCATAGAAATGCATCCGTCACCCACACACTTGACCCAGGATTGTAGCCAATTCCGTAGAGCAGAGGATGTGAATGGATAGCATTTAGCTCTGCTGGTGCTTGGAAAGCATTTGCTTTTAAACATTCCTGCTTGCAGGAGGCTTTCTAAAGGTCAGCTCTTCACAGCTTATTAAAGAAGATGATTAAATCATCTGGCAGTTTGAGAAGCAAAAGCAGATGTATTCAAAAACAGCTCCCTCCACCATGATTAACATTTTCCTTAAAAAATCAAGGTGAGAGTAGAAGAGAAAGGAGGGGCAGATAGGGAGAGGTTGGTCAATGGGAACAAAGTCACAGTTAGATAGGAGGAATAAATTCTGGTGTTCACACAGTAGGGTGACTACAGTTATCAGTAAAATATTGTATATTGCAAAATAGCTATAGAAGAGAGGCTTTTGAATGTTCACACCACAAACAAATGATACATGCATGAGGTAATGGATACACTAACTATCCTAACTGGACCATTATACCACACAGATATGTAGCAAAACATCAAATTGTACTCCATAAATACATACAATTGCAATGTGTTTATTAAAAATCAATCAATCAATCAATCAAGGTGAGATTGTTGGAGTCACTTGTGTTAGTCTGCAGAGGAGAGTGTGGCAGTGCTGGGCTCTGGCTAACGTGTTCCTTGTTTCTGCTCAGCAATTAGCCTTGTTCCTGTCGCTGTCATTCACTGAAGGATCTGTCAAGCCTATGACTCACGAGGGGCTTCATTTCTGCTTCCTGAAGAGGAGTGGTAGGAGCAGATACCTTCTAGAGCTGGGCAATTGGATTGATTACCGTGGGCAGCCAAGGTGAGAGCTTCGGTCCTAATCCTGCTAGCAAGGACCACCATGTGTGTGAGCCACTCAGGAGAGGCCCAGAGAAGGCTCGCAGGGTTCAGATTCCACATATTCACCTTGAAGTCTAGCAGCATCTCTGCATTGAGTCGGCCTCTTCACCTACTAATAACAACCCCACATATAACACTTATCCTTCTCTGTGTACTTATGTGTGTTTTGTGATCTATATTGAGATGTTAATTGGTACATATTTTCTGTTTCTTTCCTCCCCTTCATGCAGATAACTGGTTCTGCACTTCCTTGATTCAGGAGAGCTACATGGCAGGGTAGAAGGTAGAAGCAGCCTGTTAGTTCTTCTGTTTTTGGTTTTTCAAGAGCGTAATTGCTCAGGAAAACCTACAGGGTTTGTCGGAGAGGTAGAAGGAAAGGTGAAGTGCTTTTGGAGGTAGGGTAGGGAATCTTAGAAAAGCCAGAGAGATCAAAGGACTCTTTCCATGGACCCCACCCCGCTAGGCTGGGACAGTGGGAGAGAGATCTGTTGGGGGTGCAGAGAACTGACTGATCCTGGTCTGTTCTATGCACTTATTTATTTATTACTCCTGGGTGCCCACTTCTGGGTCTGCACTCTACTGTCTCCTTGCCAAGACCAATAACATCAACTCTTCTCAAGAACGTATTACCTAGTTCTCCTGTTTCTGGCAGATTGTGATTTTATGAAACACAGGGGTTCTCATATTGCCAAGGAAGAACACTCACTTTCTGGAGGAACCAGGAGGTCTGTATCACATAGCACAGAGCACAGTTGGGGAGATTAGAACTGAAGACATGCTTTTAAAATAGGATTTTACTTTAAGGTGGAACAAATAATGAGAGTGTACAATGCTTCCTATGGATTCTGGCATTTCATTTTTATTACACTTTTATTGAATATTCAATAAAAGAATATGACACCCTTTCAGACAGTGTTCTTGTAACCTACTGCTATGAAGCTAAATGAAGACAGCTAGCAGATCTCTGCCATCAGCACAAGCGACATGAAACTAATTCTAGGACTTATATTTCTCTTGTATTGGGCATGTCCTAAATGTTAAGCATTAATGACCTTGGTTCCTGATAATAACTCAGTGATTTCACTATCATGCTGCACTTCATTGAACAGTTCAATGCTTTTGTTTTAGAATGTTTGTGAACTTGAATTGGTGCTATTGGTTGGCCAGTAATAATACTATTCCTTTCATTCATTCCACAAAATGTATTGAGTTTTTACTCATCGCCAGACATTGCATTAGGCACTGGGGATAGAGATGGCCACTGTTATTGCCCATGATTTTGCAGTCTGCCAGGCAAGACAAACTCAGCTCATTCCAGCCTACTGATCCTTTTTAAGTTCTAGGCAGTGTTAAGCAGAAGGAGATAAGATGGTCATCCAATTGAAGCTTGGGAGGCGGGGTAGGTAAGGCTTCCTAAAGGAGAGGAGTAGGAATTGTCTAGGGGAAAAGGGCAACAGCATTTTCAAAGATAGCTACACATCAATTGGATGGGACCGTTTGACTCAGGGACATTTTCAGATTTCAAAACACAAACTCATAACTTTTGGCTGAGTAAAGTGTGCAATAGAAAACCCTATCCTGGTACTGGCCTCACTCAAGTTTGTAAATACAACCCTTTCAATTAAACTGGGCTCCTTTTACATAGAGGGAGTGAATGTACTCTGAAAAAAAATACAAAGGTGTGTGCAAGAATGCAGCATTTAACATTTATGAATGATGGTTATTTTGTTCTGTCTCTCTGGGCTCCCCAGCAGCTCTTCCAGGGGAATCCAGCCTTAGGAGTCTGCCTCAGCCTGAGTCTCCTGCCCTCCAGGTGGGCGACCTGTCCAGCTGCTGGAGCCGGAAGTTACTCTTCCTCCCTTGCTCCTGGTCCTCCATGAGCCTGAAGTAATTCGTTGGTTTCCTAATATAACTCTTCCCTGGACTGCCAGGTTCCCGGGAGCAAAATCATGTTAATAGAATCTTTTAACTGCAACTGAGATGCCAAAAGAAGACCATTGGTGAGCTTGGCCCAAGCAGATTCAGAGAAGCCATATTGGGGCGGGCTGAGGAAATGGAAATCACGAGTTGGGGTGAGTCAGGACTTAGCTCGATGTAGGGAAAGAGGGTGAATACAGAGTCTCATAAATGTACAGGGAACACCATTACAGACATTTCCCATGCTACCTATTGCACTTTTTCATGCTTTTAAACCTGAAAGTCAATTAAAAAATATGCTGATACATTTCCAATTTCCCCCCAAATATCCATTGCTTCCCAAACAGAAAAACTTTAACACACTCTACCTATCATTGACAACCAAAGAGAAAATGCAGTTCATTTTTTCCCTTCCAAATCATTAAGAGTTATACTTTAGGAAAATTGTTACTGTCAGTTTGCTGAAACAGGCTGTGGTTCTGCAAATGGGTACCGTGTTATTACTCACATTTATACTGTCTGCTCTCAGGCACAGGCCCTGGGCTGGCTGTTCCCGCAGTCTGTCTGTCATCTCTCATGGGACCTTCACACTTCAGCGGCACCGATTGTCTCATGTTACAGCCCATCAGTTGCCTTAACTCCAGAAGAATGTGAAATTGCCTAACAAGCCTCCAAATGTGAACGGCTCCATGTTGGCCTAATCGCTCACGATGTTCGCCTGTCTCATCTGTTCCCATTCGGTGGCTGCAACTGTCAACTGTGAGACAAAAACACATTCCAGAGCCTTGGCTTGGCTCTCCAGTGGAGAGGGGTTTTATTCCCCTCCCCCTATTCTCAGGTTGAGTTTCATTCAGGAAGTGCATTCTTTCTACTCAACCCAACTCTGCCCTTCCTCCCACCCTGTAATCTTTACATCATCTGGAAATTGATCTGGGCAATTCTCTAAATTTGATCTGGGCAATCTGGCAACTTGGCAACGTTATTTTAAACACAGGTTTTTAACTGTGCTTGGAGTGGCAGAGTATTTGAAAGCCTTGAAACTTTAGGCAGGAAGAATGCATAGGCCCATGTATATATGTCCAACAAATTTTGCCACAGTTTTGGAGGGTACCTGCATTCCCCTGATGCTCATTCTGCTTCGCAGAGTGCTTGTACCAGAGTCTTTGATAATTCACTAGCTGGCAGCAGGCACGGGTCTGGTCAAAACTGCCCCCTTTGCAAAGGTGCACTTTCTATGAAGCACCTACTACATCAGGCACTGTGGTAGATACAATGACAAACAGAATGATGGTCCTGCCCTCAATCCAGTGGGGACAGCAGTAAAGCACAGGGCTAGAAATTACATCGGAATTACAATAGGATTGCACTTACAATAATTTTTTTATTCAACCTCTTGATTTGGATTGTTGTTTTTATTTTTTGACTCTTACTAACATTTCCGTGACAAGTACACATTTAGATAAAGCATGAACATCTTAGTTTATTTACTTAAAAATTCTTTAAATGAAATGACTGGATGGATCCAAAGATACATTTTTGGCTGAGATAGGATGAGCTGAGAAGAGATGTGGTCTCTGAAAAATTCTGAAGGTATGTATTTCTTATTTTTAGAATAAGACTGAAAATCACGGTTTCCTAGCTAAGACAAACATTTCTGCACTCGTCTTCCTCTCTGTGACACTGGCCTAATTGCCAGTGGACAATTTTAAATGTCACACGTATTTTAATCTTTATAGTTAAATAGATTGATGTAATCATGGCCACTTCCCACATGTTAATGAACACAGGCAGTAAAATCGTCAGACAGGGATTTTATCATTGTTGCCACCATTCCTTAAGAGTTTCAGGGTGCCTGTTACCAAGCTTTGTTGTGATAGACTAGACTGCTCTTTGGTGCAGACATTGTTGAGCGAGCAGAGAAAGAAGATGTCAGCAATGGTTGGAACCCTACAAATGTGCAGAAATAAAGTGAGATCCAAAGTGTGATTCTGACACGACAGCAGATGTGTTTTGGAAGTAGAGGCGCTAGAACTTCCACACCCAAGTGAATATGACCTCTCCCACGAAGGCACTTTAGAGGCTCTGGACCCATCAGAGTGAAGCTGCTGTTACATTTTGGGAGGGCCTCGCTGGCCTGCAACACCTGTACCCACATTGTCTTGATACTCCTCAGTGGGAGCAAATCTTCATTTTTTGATGGTGGATTTGCTTATTGACAAATGCCATTTGTCATTAGTCCCACAATGTAAAGTTGTTTGGGGTCAAAATGAACCATGACTTCTTTAAGGCAAAGTTATCACTTTTTTTCTGTAGCTTATAAACTGGCTCTAAAGATGGTTCCCAAAGAAATGATTTCCAAAGTGTTTTCAGCAGCATCACTGGCATGAGCCTTTGGACTCCCAAAAGGACAACTTAGATGTAACATTTCTGGACACACATATGCACATGCATATACTGTCCATTGATATTGACAAAGACATCAAGAGTGTGGACTGACTGCATGTCCACTAAGGGCCTCTCTGACTCTAAGATTCTTGGCTTCTGTTATCAATTTTACTAGTCAGATATAGTGTGGAAAGTGTCAAAGCCAGCTTTATACCATCCACCATCCATGCTTGCCTCTGTAATCAGTGCAAGAGGACATCTCCCTTGTGGTAAGTAGTTCAAATAGAGAAATGCAGTAGAGAGACTTTCTGGACATTAGGAGAAGCTGGGTATGCTTAACAACAGCTGTGAATGTTATTTCCAGTTTTAGATCATTGTTTAAATGAAACAGATAAAATTAAACTTTCTAAAGTATCATCACAGCAACCCAAACATTCTCGAGAGGAAGAATTTGTGAGGAAATGAGATGCAATCCAAGTGTGCAAAACCTGGGCTTGGGTTGGCCATGCCTCTTTAGGGGGCCGCATTGTGTCTTCCCAACTAGTTATACAAGCAGTGCTTCGTTGTACTGTTGCCTGAAAGAGTTGGTTACATGCTTAAGTCATTTTGGGGGAAATTGGTCCCAGTTTTGACTACTTTATGGGGTTGTTGTAAGTGTCAAAAGTGGTAAAAAAATGCAGGTAAAAAAATGTTTCCTACTTATATTGTCATTACTAGGCTATGAGTTATCTCATAGAATTAAGGATATCATATAGTCTTGGAAATGGACTACTAGACTGTTAAAAGTCCATTTGAGGTCTAGAAAAGATTCTAAAAACTTAAGGAAATCACATCAAGGTGGTTTAAGAGATGGAAGCTAGTGGCATGGCAGCAGGTGTTATGGAGAAAACTCTGCCCAGAGACATGAAATCCATTCCTCAAGTCCCCACCTTCTCCTCACCTCTCATCCCCAGCCTGGCTCTCCTTAGCACCTGGATAGAAGGCTGAGGCTTGGGCTTGAGGATGGGGTGAAGGGGACTCTCCTGTTTTGCTCTTGGGGCCCCTGGGCCAGTTCTGTGACCTCTCTGTGTGTTACCCTGCATGGCACGCTTCTAGGACAGATTGAACTACAGGAATTTTATGGTGCAGGGAAGAGCACAATGAAAGTGGGAACTACTCATTCATAACACAAATGTACACTGAGTCCTTCTTATAAAGCACAGCACTAAAAGCTGGTGCTGCAGATGGGAGCATTAAGCAGGCAAGAAAATCAATGTAGAGAAAAGCACAGCTATTTAGAATGGAGGGCACAGGTTGGGCAAAGGAAGTGGATGGGAGAAATTATCTCAAATCTATCCAACTCCCCACTACTGTCACCTGCTAGTCTAAGCCACTGTCATCTTCTGCCTGGCCTGTGAGCCTCCTAGCTGATCTACTAGGAGATACTCTGGCCCCCTTCCAATCTGTTGTCTTCCCTGTACCCACCTTTAAAAATCCCAAGGCTCATCATGACTCCTCCCTGACTCAAACCCTTTGTGGCTTCCCATTGCTCGTGAGATGCAGACAAAATTCTTAAATTGACCAGCACGGCCTGGCCATTCTGGCTCCTGCTTCCTCTCCACCTTATCTTGCACCATGCTCTCCCTCCCAGGTTGTGTTTCAGCCACACACTGGTTCCTCTTTTGTCTCTTGTGGTCACCATGCTCCTTCTGGAGACAGGGCTCTGCACCCACGGTACTGTTCACATTTCAATTTCCATACTTGCAGAGTCAATGATCCCTTCCTCTTAGAGTCCCTCCGTGACCTCCTTGTCTAGGTTGAATCCCCAGCTGCAGGTCTGCCCTATGTCACGTGTGCAGCAGTTTGACATGTTGGACTGTGGCATTTGGCTGTGATTCTCTCCTCCACTAAAATGGGAATCCCCTGGTGGGAGGGACTTCATCTAGTTCAGATCACTGTGGTGGTCCCAGACCTGGCATATAGTAGGCTCTTAAAAATATATGTTGAATAAATAAATAAAACAAATAATGAGGAATAATAAAATGGCCAGACCAAGATTAGACCAGAGAAATCTTAAAGGCACTGTACTGGCAGGATATTGGGAGAGTTTATGCGGTAACTCACCTGTTTCTGATTTCTGTTCCAGGTGAGCAGAAATTCTATTTTATAACTTTGAAGCTCTACACTATATTGTATCAGAGGTCACCGCCAACATGGAACTTCCTAAGTTTCTTTTACTAAAACAGCTTGGAATTCTGGGTGGAAAAGAGTCTTTTTCTATAAAAGAAAATAATCTCATTTAGATGTTATTCAATTTGATCTGCAAACCAAGAATATGCACATAGTCCGTTAGACTGACTCAGGGAATGGCTGGTGGTCTTTCTTCTCTCGAGCTGTTTATTTATTATTTGGCCCCACAGATGTGACTGTGGAAGCCAATACGATAATACACAGTGAAAGCTGCGCAAGCACATGTAGCTGTTTCCTCACCAAATGTTGTTATGTTCTTTAAGACAGAGCCATCATCAAAACAAAACAAGAGTCATTCAAGAAGCACATTTGAAATGCAATCTGGTATTACATTTCTGCTAACAAGAATACATTGCATTTCCCATGAGTCCTGTAAACAGATTTTGACTTCCTTTGTAATTTTTGAGTGACATCCTTAACTTATTACGTACATGTGATTTATTTAAAGGGATCACTACCAATATATGAAAGACTCCAAGTTTGAAAATATTTAATCATTGCCATATCATCAATCACCAAGACAGAATGTTGTGAGAGAGCACATACTGCCTTCTAATCAAATTTCCCGAGGTGTGAAGAAGATGTGAGGCAGTAGTGTTAGGTCTGCCTCAGTATTCCCTGGTCCTCGGTTCCCAGTGTCAGGAATGAGTACTGGTACTGAGTTGAGCCCATGACGGAGTGATCACAAACACAAAGCAATCAATCCCATATATGCGGCATTTACTTCAAAGCGAAGGTGCGCCTCAGAGGGAGAGACAAGTCATTGCCCGTGAGTGAAGACCCTGAAGGCTTAGCACACACTGTCTTTAATATGCTCACTACTTTGTCCCGCCTCTCTCCTGGGTGGGATTGGTTGCCACTTCCCTCCTTTGGGTGACTGGCAGTCGGGGTCATACAACAGGTTACATAATAGGTTGGGGTTATATAACAATTTCCTTTCTACACACGTGTCTTCTCAGAGTCCTGCACACAAAACCTACTGGGGGTCAAAACAGTAATGCTAATTAGATGGTAATGTGCCCCCGGTCAGTTAAAGTCACTAGGAGTGCCTCACTGTGCATGTTCTGTCCAGGGAAAAGTCTATAGCCACAAATATCTGATATTGCAGTTTCTTTTCTGCATTCTGATTGGTTCCCACTCTCCACCTTCAGCCACTTCCTCTACCTGCCTTGCCACCTGTTTGCCCTCCACCCAGACCTAATAGGAGGTTCCAGATTTCATATGGCATTTGTTCCTTAATCATTAGCTGTGCACCATTAAGGTCCCTAAGCCTTAGCTGTGTACCACTAAGTGGCAGGCATCATGCTAGTCAAAGAGCAGCGTAAGCAAGAATAACAGATCATGACTTCAAGTATTAATAACTTCTTAAGGATTATTTCATAGACCTGAACCATGTACTAGTGTCATGCTTTATTCTCAACCTTGTTGCAGATTACATTACACACAGTTGTCCCCCAAAACTGATGGCCTAATCCATGTGAAATCACCCAGCACCATCCCTGGCACCTCACAGTAATAAAGTAGATCACAAATGTTGAGAACACAACTTTGTGCCAGTTTTCCCAGGGTTTATTTAGGGAGTTTTCTATCTAGGAAATCATACTAAAGTCCTTTTCTCTTATAAATCAATTTCTCTAAAAATGGAAGCTTGCAGATTCATATCTTTTTCAGGATTTAACTTTGCTTCCAAAGAATTATGATTTGCTCTGATGAAGGAAATCTTAAACATACAAAACTAATTGCAGACCGGATTTTACAGTATTCACTGAGGTCCAAAGTTTTAAATCATTTTCATAAATTATAGAGGAATGAAGGAAGGGAAATGATGTTATGGCAGAGATGGTTATTTTTGTGACTTCTTATAAGAAAAGTGTTTTATTCTTCACAATTACTCATCCTTTGGAAGCAGGACTGATCCTTTATGTGGGAAAGGCAACCAATCACGGTAGATGATTGGAAGGGCACAGAAAGTTCTTTTTTCCACCACAATCAAGGAATAACCTTCTGATTGGTCTGCCACCATGTCTGCAATTCCAATTATGATGGCTTAGTCTAAAGAAAAATATCTGCTATAAAAATGGAAACACACTCTCCAGCAAAGGTGATATTTTATATATGCACCAGATACTAAATTTTTAAAAAACGTGCAAAACTTGAAATTAGCTGGTCCATTAAATTGTCCTTGAGGAAGTGGGTGCCAGAGAAGGTTCCAGTCCCTACAATATATTCAATTGCAGCTGGATTACCATGCTAGTGACATTAGAAAGATGACTCCTGAATTGATCAGGGCAATGCATCTGGGATTCTGGTAGTGCTGGTCTGGGCACTCCCCGAGGACTGTCCTTCTGTCTCCTTCCTGGAGTTCCCGCATGTGGGATTCTTGTCCTTTTTATTGAAGTAAAAATGCAACTAATAGATTCAATTGGCTTCTGTTAATTTTTTTTTCTTTTTAAACAAATTAATTGTTTTCATTCAAATTGGTCTGTATAAGCACATGTAGTCTCTATCTGTTCTTTGTATCAGATAAATTATAAAAAATAATCCAAGTCACAAAAGGAAGTGTGATCAGAAAAACTTGGCAATGCTGTTATATTGTTTGTTACATGCTTTAAGGTTGTGTGGCATAAACAGTGCTGTTAGTTAACACCTGAGGAAATCTCATCAGGAATCTACTCTCCAGAGCTGGCTTCTGCACCTGCTTCACATACTGTTATTTCTACCTGCACCGGAGAGGTTCATTTGCCGGGGGAAAGCTAGAACTAATTTTTCACTGGGGACTTGATCAGTCTTCCAGGAACGTGATTGGATGGCAAGTATAAGAATCAGGCAAACCCTATAACACATCACTTGCTGGAGAACCCTGAACTTACATGGAGCAAAAAGGAGCCTGGATTTAACCCCTGCTGACAGAAGGGGCATCCTAAAGGGAAACTGTCCTGTTTTCCAGTAGATGGCAGAGGTCTGTGTGTAACAGTCTCGCTCACAAGTTAGGAGAAAAAGAAACAGGAAAAGAAGAATGTGATGTAAGGGACAAGGCAAATGTTCGGTTTTCAGTTCTCAGAAGGGGATGGTGAAAGATAACACGATTTGAAAAATTATACTCTGTGGGTTCAAGTTTAGTGAGGAGAAGGGGCATTTAAGGAAGTCCAGGAGAGCACATTTTGTGATTTTGGATTTAGCAAGAAACACTTAGGCTAGAATCTTGCAGATCTTGGTGGTGGTTGTGGCGGGAACTGTAAATATGTGTCTTAACCCTTTGCGCACCTGTGCGGCAGTGTTGCAAGTCTGGATTCGGCTTGCTCTTGCGACCTCTTCCATCTCTGGATCTGTCACCTCCTCTCACAAGAACACTAGCAGATCGCGCTTTCAGAGCACTGTTCAGTTGGCCTGGGACTTCCACTTTTCATTCTAGGGGCTTGATGGCTTGTGTTGGGAGAGAAGCTGACACATCCCAGACTTACAGAAACAGGTAATGGGACCGATCTTTGCTTGCTGTATTTGTATGAGTGGCAGAATGCCATCTGAAACTTTAAAAAAATTATTATAGCACAGCATCTGGCAGCAATATATCTGCAGGAACAGATATATTCCTAGTCACTGGAGGCTCCCTGTATTTAACAAACAACCTGTATATGGGCTTAGGTCAGTTCATAGCCAATTTGGACAGGGAAAGGAAGCTCAAAGATATAGGGTTTAATGGGGCTGATGCTACACTTGGACTTTTGGAGTCTTCATAATAACCCTACAAGATAAGAATTACAACCCCATTTTGTAGGTGAGGAAATGCAGACAAAGAGGTTAAGTGATTTTCCCAGGGTCAGTAGCAAAGTTAAAACCCGAAATGAGTTCTGTTTAACATTCTCTTATTCCAAAGGCTAGACACTTTCTACCACCAATACTTTGCCTCTCATTTTATAAAAGAAGAGATTTTTGTAATTTCATCTTATATAACAAATGCAGAGGGGCATTTTAATTTAGCGTTAATCCTTATTTTTCAAATATTTGATGATAATATAAATGATGCTATGAAAATATAGTTAATCATTATAATTAATAATTATACAATTACAAATTGCAAAATACAATTAATTGTTATAATTAAATTCATGTTTGTTAGCTTTTGGAGATTTCCAGATGTGGTTAAAAAGAAAATGTGCTATTTTGTTATTTATGGTTTGAGATTTAAGCTCTTTGGGCAGTGTGAATTGTTTAGGGTTTACAAAGCCCTTGTTTCTTTCTTGCTCATTTCTGCTGGGTTTGAAATTGATATTATCCAGAGCAGCAATAGCCTTGAAGTATGTTTTGTATTCCATCAAGAAACACAACATGTCCTTTCAAAACTTAATTGAGCAGCACAAAGCTAATTAGCTGTCCGAAGACACACCATTTAATTCACAATCCAGCATTAATTTGTTCAACACAATGAGCTTATCTTCCATATAAATGCCTTTGCCCTATGGCTTCTCAAGCAGCTGCAATATACAACAATGACTGATAACTCTTTCGTTTAAATGTGGTGGTTGCTTTTTATTTCCTCTTTCTTCTTTTGGCCAAAGGAAGGATGAATAGCATGTCAATTGTAATGAAAGTTTTTTTGAGTGTGTGGCAAATTTAAAGAAAATAGATGGCTATAAGATCACAGCATACAGTCATCAGAGAATTACCAAGCTGTTAGGGAATGCAGAGATCTTCTAATCCCAGCCTTGCATGTCATAGACTAGGAAATTGATGCTCAAAGAAATTTGAAGTCTTGTCCAAGGTCACTTAATAGGATGTGACATAGACGTATTAATATTATACACTTTTTTTTCAAATATAAGAAATTGCTTTACTCTAAAACAAAGGCCTCGTTTGTTGCTATCTTTTGGTAACAAATAGATGAGCATGTTGAGAAACCAATAAGACTGGTCCCAAAATGTTCATAGCCAGCATGGTGATGTCTGTCATATGCTGTGGGTTTAAACCTATTTATTGTTCAAGCCTCAGTTCAAGCCCTCCCTAATCTCTGAATCTTCATTAATCTCATTTCCACAATGTTTTAACCATTCCCTTTGAAGCTTAATCCCTAATTCCTGTAATTTATTGTGTGTGTGTGTGTGTGTGTGCGCGCGCGCATGTGTGTGAGCCAAATGTTAGGAGAGATTTTGACCTTATAGCACACATCATTATAACAAGCCTGGTTCAGTTTATAGGAATAAGCTTTTGGCAACGTTTTTACGTATAGCCAAGCCCCTTAAGGAGCTTAGCATTTCATATCTAACTATAAACAGAGGCAAAGCTCAGAGGCAAAGAACAGGTGTTTTGCGCTTATGAACCAGCACTGCCATGCTTGGCAGAGAAGGAGACATAAGCCTGTGTATGGCACTGCCTATCCAACCTTCCTACCCAGGGGACATTTACTTCTTGTTGAAGTCAATAGTTACCTGCTGGTGGCCATATTCAGTGGAAATTTTCAAGTCCTTATTTTACTTTTCACAAGCTGTGACTTTGTAAATAACAGTCCTACAGCTACACCATGGGATCTACATTCCTCATAGAGATCAACTCACCGTTGAGCACATAGTAAACTCTCTGAGTTTACTTGGGGAATTGAGCATGCTTTGAAGAAAAGGGCACTTTATTCCATGGCCCATGAGGCTGATTTAACATAACAACATTATATCAGTGTGGTCTTTTCATAGCTCAGTATAGGCAGGACAAATAGATGTTTGCTTGCATCATGCTAGACAACTGAACTGAAGACCTATCAGACAAAAGTGAGAGTCTGGTTTTGCTTTTTGAGGGAACTGCTTGAAAATGCATTGATGGTGACATTGGCATTTTAATACCCTATACCTGTCAGATAGGTGTCATCGTGCTGCAGAAACCTCCTGAATCCGAGAGACTTTTAACTGTAAAGTTTGATTTCTCCTTCATGCTCCATGTCCACTGCAGGTCAATTGGGTGCTTTGCTCCACATCTCATTCCAGAACACTCCATCTAGGACAGCCACTCTGTTGAGTATCGCAGCTCTATCTGAGAGAAAAAGAGACTTGGAAGGTATTTCACTGGCAATTACATGCTCTAGCCTGGAAGTGACACATACCCCTTGTGTGTACAACTAATTGGCCAGGAATGGCCATGTGATCTCATCCAGCACAAGGAGGCCAAGGAGTGCCAGCCTGCCCTGGGTCCAGGAGGCAGAGCTGGGTGTGCTTAATTAGCAACAGTACCGTCTGCTGCACTGGCTGATCTGCCACAGACTGGTAAGGTCCTCCATACCCCAGTCTCCATGCCTCTGAAAGAGAGATACTAATAACAGTGTCCCAACTATCACAGCTTTGCAGGCTTAGCTTTGACACCCCTGGAACCGCAGAACTGGAGGATGGAAGGCAAGCTGGGAATGTCAGAATCAGTTAAGGCCAATACTAGGGGACTAGATCTCTTGATAGGACTAGTATTGAAGAAGAGAAGCTAACATAAGAATATAGGCAGGGCAAACGGCCTGATTTTACCTAAGTCTATTACAACAGGATATTTGTGTTTAGGTCAAACCATATTAAAACAGAGCAGACAAAATATTGCTACCCAAAGTCAATGTTTTTATATTCTCTTTCAAAATCATAGTTATTATACTCAGTTATTTTTCTTCACATTAAAAAAATGCAAATTGAGGATTTTTTTAAAAGGTAGATTTCAAATAGTTACTGCAATTTATAGAGATTATATTAATATTTCCAGAGTAGGGGGGGATAGATTTTGAGTTTAGATGTTTTGAACCACCCAGATTTGTACATTGATGAGAAATGCTAAATTAGATTTTTTCTTTATAAGGCATACATTTCGTTTAAATCACATATATCCCAGGATACCTCTTGTGGATGAAAACTAAAGTGCATCACTTGACCTACCCAGATGTACCACAGACAAATTGATTGTTAGAGTCCTGGTGATTTAATTACATAGTTCTGCAATGTCCAAACCTATTTTTCTTTGTGTTCAGTTAATCTTGTAATGCTCATTGTAAATGACATTTGGCAATTGTCACATTTATTTGATCTGGTAGATCATCCCTTTCATCTTGTTAAACCAAGTCCTTTTCACCCCTTGATCTAACTCACATTCCTTCTGAAAATTGTCTTAAAATCTGATTCTCTGGATTTTCGTTTTATTGTAATATATACCCATAAACATAGGTTTTACTATATTGATTTGAGCACATTGGACTGTCATGTTGCCATCCTTCTATCATATTTATAAGTGCTTTGAACTTTTCTCCGATGGCTGCTAAACTCTGAGAGCTTGTTTTCGGTTGCTCCCTTACCTTTTTGGGAGCTAAAACACTCCTCAATACACAATGGAAACTCAAGTCATGTTAAGTGTATTTCTAGTTGCAAGCATCAGATACTCTGGCTAACTTTATCAGGAAAGTAATTTACTTCAAGGATATTGGCTAGTTCATAGAAATGCTAGAAAAGCTGGAGAAAAAGGGTTGAAAATGAAGGAATCCAGGTAGCTTTAGGCTTCTGTGTAGCAGAAAAAAGTCAATTGTCTTTGCAGGGCCCTGCTGATGTAATGAATGCAGTTTAAACATTATTTTTTCCATCTATCAAGATTCAAAGTCCCGGGAGAGCTTGTCTAATTATCTAAGCTCAGGTCAACTGCTCACGCTTGGGGGAAGGCAGGCACCTTGATTTGTAGCCTTACCGGGATCGCACACAGTGGGGGAGAGGTGTGTCCCCCAAAAGAAAGTTGGAATACTGTTGATTTTGAAAAAATGGAAGAGAGCAAAAACAAAAAATGCCTATTATAGAGAGTGGGTGGTTTAAGGATAAATGATCTAATTTGTCTGCCCAATCAAAGTAAAAGGTCCGCCCTCCTTCCTTCACCTGAGTAGACTGTGCTGGGGGAAATAAGCGGGCTCTGGACAAAACCTGGTATTTAGCCGGATTTGATTTTCCAGTTGGTGAGGATTTCTATTGCTCTGTGATTTGACTTTGCTGACAGACTCCTGATAAATTTATATTAGTGATGGTAATATCCAGAAAGCGAAAAAGTTCCCTCAGTTATAAATGAACACTTTTCATTAATATTTAGAGATTAA
>NW_012148952.1:9052072-9054770 GCF_000956105.1 Propithecus coquereli
ACAGGCTTGAACATAGGCAATCCAGGTGAACAGAACAAATCAGAACAGTTACATTACAGGTGTCTAGTGCACACACCCCTCCTCTGTTGCATCAAATTCCAGAATGGGGGTGGGGGAAGGGACTTCCTCATCTTCCAATCAAGTAGGAGAGTTCCTAGCAAAGAAAAGGTGTTCTGCAAACCTATTAGCCCTGAGTTAAGAAAAGAGGCTTCGGATGAGAAGAAACCAGCAAAAGAACTCTGGCAACATGAAAAATCACAAAAGATCAATACCCACAAGGGGCCACAATGGAGCTACAGCAGTGAACTCCAGCTGTAAGGAAATTGTTGAAATGACAGAAATGGAATTCAGAATATGGATGGCAACTAAGTTGAATGGGATTGAAGAGAAAGTTGAAAACCAACAAAAAGAAGCCAAAAAAGAAAATACAGGAAATTAATTAAAAAGTCACTAAAGAACTAGACAACATAAGGAAGGATATAATAGAACTTAAAGAAGTGAAAGAGTCATTTAGGGCATTTCAAAACAGCAGGAATTTTCAGCGATAGATTAAACCAAAGAGAAGAAAGAATCTCAGAGTTTGAAAAGAGCTAACCCAATCATTTAAAGAGGCAGAGAACAAAAAAGGCTGAGCAATCACTTAGATGTGGGACAATACAAAGTAAACTAACATATGAATTAAAGGTATCCCTGAGGGAGAAGAAAAAAGTGCTAACAGCATGGAAAATCTTTTTGAGGGAATTCTTGAGGAACACTTCCCTGGTATGACCAGAGATCCAGATATCCAGATGTAAGATGGTTATTGAACACCAGGAAGATTCATAGCAAATAGGACTTCTCCAAACACATAAATCAACCTAGCCAAAGTCAAAATGAAAGAGAAAATTCTACAAGCAGCTAGACATAAGCAACAGCTGACCTGTATGGGAAAATCCATCAGGCTAACAGCAGACTTCTCAGCAGAAACCTTATAAGCCAGAAGGAAGTGGGGCCCCAACTTTAATCTTCTCAAACAGAACAACTGCCAACCTAGAATTTTGTATCCTGCAAAACCAAGTTTCACAATTTCTGGAGAAATTCAGCCTTTTGCAGATAAGGAAACACTGAGGGAATTTATCATGCCCAGACCTGCCCTGCAAGGAATACTCAGAATTTCATTATACATGAATCAGCACAATAGATACCCACCAGTGTAAAATCACCCAAAATATTAATAGCTAAAGCTCACAACTCCTAAAAAACAAAGCAACAAAGTACTACCCAATATGATGAACAGAACAGTATCATACATACCAATTAACATTAATGGTGTGAATGTGCCACTCAAGAGACAGGCTGGCTGACTGGATGAAAAAACACAACCCAAGTATCTTCTGCCTCCAGAGATACATATAAACCACAAGGATGCAAACAGGCTAAAAGTGAAGGGATGGAAAAAAATATTCCATGCAAATGGAAACCAAAAGAGAGCACATGTAGCCATTCTCATATCACACAAAATTGACTTTAAATTAATAATAGTAAAGAAAGACAAAGATGGTCATTGTGTAATGGTAAAGGGAGAAATTCAACAAGAAGACATAACAATCCTAAATATATATGCACCTAACACAAGAGCTCCCAGATACACAAAACAAATTCTACGAGAGCTAAGCGAGGAAATAAATAATAGCACTTAATTGCTAGGGACTTCAATACCACACTATCAGAGCTGGACAGATCATCAAAGCAAAAAATATAAATAAATAAACAATGAACTTAAATTGGATCCTAGAACAAATGGACCTAACAGATATTTACAGAACATTCTACCCGCAAACGACTGAATATACATTCTTTTTATCAGCACATGTTACATTCTCCAAGACTGATCATATCTTAGGTCACAAAACATAACTTAACAAATTAAAAAATATTGAAATCATACCATTTATCTTCTCAGACCATAGTGGATTAAAACTAGGAATCAATTCTAAGAGTAACAGTCAATTCTAAACAAATTCATGGAAATTAAACAACCTGCTACTGAAGGATTATTGGATTAATAATGAAATTAAGATAGAAATCAAAAGTTTCCTTGAACTGAATGACAAAGGGGACAGAAGCTGTCAAAATCTGTGGGATTCAGCAAAGGCAGTTCTAAGGGGCATATTCATAGCATTAAATGCCTACATCAAAAGACATAAAGATCACAAATTAAAAAACTAATATCACATCTCAAGAAACTAGAAAAGGAAAAGCAAACCAAACTCAAAGCCAGCAGAAGAAAACAAATAACAAAGATCAGAGCAGAAGTAAATGAAATAGAAAACAAAAAAATAATTAAAAGGTCAGTTAAATAAAAAGTTGATTTTTAGAAAAGATAAACAGGATTGATAAACCTCTTGCTAGACTAACCAGTAATAAAATAGAAAGGACCCAAATAACCTCAATCAGAAATGAAAAAGGATTTATTACAACTGATAGCACAGAAATACAAAACACCATCTGGAAATACTATGAAAACCTGGAAACTAGAAAATGTAGAGGAAATGGACTAGTAGTTGGAAATGCGCAAGCTTCCAAGACTCAATCAGGAAGAAATAGAACTCCTGAACAGACCAATAATGAGCAGTGAGATTGAAGCAGTAATAAAGTCTTTCAACAAAATAAATGCTCCTGACCAGATGGATTCACAGCCAAATTCTACCAGGCCTAC
>NW_012148952.1:9055045-9057505 GCF_000956105.1 Propithecus coquereli
ATTTTCCAGTTGGTGAGGATTTCTATTGCTCTGTGATTTGACTTTGCTGACAGACTCCTGATAAATTTATATTAGTGGTGGTAATATCCAGAAAGCGAAAAAGTTCCCTCAGTTATAAATGAACACTTTTCATTAATATTTAGAGATTAAACTCATTTTTTATGAGCAGATGGAAACAAATGATAACTTGGCTTTTACTGTGCAAAATTAATAACAATTAATCAATATTTAGGCAAATTTGAAGCAGGTTTAAGTGCTAGAATTTGTTGATTAACATTGTTTTCTTTTGTTAATTCACTTTTTAGACAACAGCAATCCATTTAAATGAGTGTTTTCTGAGGATGTGGCTGCATCAGGGTCTTCATTGTTTCCTGGAAACCACAGCTGTGTTGGCCCCGAGATTAATGAGAGGAGAGAAGCATTTCCAGCAAAGGCCTGCTGGGTAGCTGGGGAGGTCCTTCCTCTGACAGAGAACTTTAGATTCAGGGGTGGCTGTTTGTCCTGAGCTATGAATCAGTGTTTGGGGGTGGGGGGCTGTAGCTTTTCATACACAAGGACAGTTTGGTAGCATTATTATATTCCACGTGATTTTCTGCCTGTGTCAATATGCTTTTTATACAGTCTTATCTGCTAACTTCTTACGTTTTATTCGATTAACAAAAGTTGATTTCAGGGTGAGAGAAAAATGGCAGACTAGAAGCAGCCTGCCAGCACGCCGTTCCCAGGGAAAGAAGTGAAAATTTCAGACAGCTGCCCACATGTGGATTGCTCTTCTCTGAAACAACATTGTGAAATCACAGAGGAGCAATGTGGGACAATCAGTGTGGAAAAAAAGGTGATGGGAAGATGTATTTAACAAGGTGAAAGTATGCACCAGGAAGAACAGGAGGCTAGAGTGCTGGGGCACCGTGCTTAGCCTGCTGTGCCGTGTGAGTTGTGAGATGGCTTCCTCCACCGCCACAGACCTCTACCTGGTCGGACCAGGGACCTGCCTGGAATCTATGTGCAGTCATTGCACCAGACAACAGGTGCAATGGGAATCAGGCAGCAGCTAAAGCCATCCTGAGCTCTTGGGGCGTGCGGCATCAGGTGGGCACTGGGCTGGGGAAGGAGTGGACTAACTGGAGGCTCCCTAGTCACACACCCTGTGACTGGAACACAAGCGCCCACCCCAGTCAATTCCCGTGCTCACAATGGCATCTGAGCATGAGAATTGACTGAGGTGCAGCAGGCTCTGACCTGGGAGGCTTTGGGTAATTGCTTCAGCGAGTCCTGGGGTGGCGGGGAGAACGCTGTGGTCCCTGGGCTGCTGGAACTGATCTCCGCCTACATGACTTGGCATCCACACAGTCCCTGAGCTTGCGGAACAGCCTACCACTTGCTTGGGCCCTGACTCTGCCCTCTAGGCCCCAACTGCCTCCTACCTGCTTGGCCTCCCGCCACCTGCACTGCCCTGCTTCTGGCTCAGAGACCCTACTCAGGAGCCCTGCTTTGGGCTCCTCCCCAGCCCAGGCTCTGAGGCCCCAGCCCCTTATGCTGAAGCCTGATCTGCCTCTGTGCCACCAAAGCTCCTGTCAGGCCCAGGAAACCATCTCCAAGACTCCAGCACAGCAACTGGACCCTAAGACCCTAGCCTGGAGGCTCTACCACCATTGCAGGGCCAGAGGAACTGCTCCAAAGTCCAACAACCTATGAGGAATCCCCCAGCCCTGAGCCATCAGTCCACTGGGACCAGGTTTGAGCAAATACCCACAGCCTGGATACACCCACTACCTGGATAGCCTCACCCAGCTGCTACTGTCAACTCTGTGGAGAGACCCTGGGTAGAACTATCCCCACAACACCATCCTCAGCAAAGAGGGTCTTGCCCAGTTCTCAACTCAAACATCCTACAACTATCTGGTGAACAAACCAACACCCAGCACAAGTAGCATTCAGCACAGGCTTGAACATAGGCAATCCAGGTGAACAGAACAAATCAGAACAGTTACATTACAGGTGTCTAGTGCACACACCCCTCCTCTGTTGCATCAACATTCCAGAATGGGGGTGGGGGAAGGGACTTCCTCATCTTCCAATCAAGTAGGAGAGTTCCTAGCAAAGAACAGGTGCTCTGCAAACCTATTAGCCCTGAGTTAAGAAAAGAGGCTTCGGATGAGAAGAAACCAGCAAAAGAACTCTGGCAACATGAAAAATCACAAACGATCAATACCCACAAGGGGCCACAATGGAGCTACAGCAGTGATCTCCAGCCGTAAGGAAATTGTTGAAATGACAGAAATGGAATTCAGAATATGGATGGCAAATAAGTTGAATGGGATTGAAGAGAAAGTTGAAAACCAACAAAAAGAAGCCAAAAAAAAAAAAAATTCAGGAAATTAATTAAAAAGTCACTAAAGAACTAGACAACATAAGGAAGGATATAATAGAACTTAAAGAAATGAAAGAGTCATTTAGGGC
>NW_012148952.1:9059700-9060489 GCF_000956105.1 Propithecus coquereli
ATAATGAGCAGTGAGATTGAAGCAGTAATAAAGTCTTTCAACAAAATAAATGCTCCTGACCAGATGGATTCACAGCCAAATTCTACCAGGCCTACAAAGAAGAACTGGTACCCATACTGCAGAAATTATTCCATAACATTGAGAAGGAAGGAATCCTCCTCAACTCATTCTATGAAGCCAGTATCACATTGATACCAAAGCCAGGTAAGGACACAACAAAAAAACAAATCTACAGACCAATAACTCTTATGAATATAAATGTAAAAATCCTCAATAAAATACCAGCAAACAGAATTCAACAAAACATCCAAAAAATAATCTACCATGACCAAGTGGGCTTCATCCTAGGGATGTAAGGACGGTTCAACATACATGGATCTATAAATGTAATCCACCACATAAACAGAAGCAAAAACAAAGATCATATGATCATCTTAATAGATGCAGAAAAAGCATTTGACAATATTCAGCACTCTTTCACAATAAAAACTCTCAGCAAACTAGGCATTAAAGGAACATATCTCAAAATTATAAAAGCCATATATGACAAACTCACAGCCAACATCATATTGAATGGGGAAAAGTTGAAAGCATTCCCCCTAAGAGCTGGCACAAAACAAGGGAGCCCATGGCCACCACTTCTCTTCAACATAATACCTAGTCAGAGAAATTAGGCAAGAGAAAGAATTTAATAGTATCTAAAATAGGAAAGAGGAGGTTAAACTATCATTTTTTGTAGACGATATGATCTTATACCTAGAAAATGCCAATGATTCCACCACAAGACTC
>NW_012148952.1:9064864-9066636 GCF_000956105.1 Propithecus coquereli
CTTCATCCCAAACTCACATACACTTTTAAAAGATAAAGTATGAGAAGAGAATGAAGTAGTAGAATTTTTATTTTAATTGCATTTAAATATGTATTTTTTATTTATGCAACTTTTTACTATGGGTCATAAGTTAATTTTTTATTAAGATACATTTGTGTGTGTGTGTGTATGTGTGGCCAATTTCAGGTTACTGGGGTTAAGAAAAATAAGAGCAAGGAAAAACACAACCATCATCACAACTTCCCATGAAGTACATTTTTTTCTATGCACATTTTTGTATTGAGTTGAATTCTAACTGCTTCTTGTTTTTGTAGAGACTGCTAACTATTGGATTTTAAAACTCAGAAAGACACCCGCCTCCTGCACTTCCCCACGGACAGGAGAGTAATCTCTGTGGAATCTCCGACATCCTTTCTGACCCTTCTGGAGTTGAGGCCCTGTCTCTCTGACAAGGCTGCCTCATGTCTCTCCTGGAAGCCCCCTGAAACTCAGCCCTGTGAGCCTGACTTTGATCTCTGACCAGAGTTTAGAGGTTTAGTTAGGATGAAGCATGTCGGCGAGTCCATGGTTAAACTGATTCTCTGCTTTCGTGAATCCCCACTTTTAAGGCCTGTGCTCTCAGGCTGGGTCTGGGACCGGTTTCTGTGGTGGTCAGGTAGTCAGCACTTCCTCTTTAGTTAATGTCTGTTTGACCATCATCTTAGATTAAACATCATTTCCTCAGGGAAGTCTTCCTTGACTCCCCAAACTAGACTAAAGCCTTTGTATATGCTGCTATAACTCCTTGCATTTCCTTGTATTCATTGTACTCGTAATTATGCTTTTAATGTTTGTCATTTTTAATATTTGAAGTCCGTAAGGGCGACATCTGTGTCTGTTTTGTTCTTCATCGTATGTCTGCTGTGTTGGCGAACCCCTGTAATTCAACAAATAACTGTGCTTGCTTAACTGATTTTGTCTTTGGGGTTATAATTGAATCATAGCAGAGGTGCCCATTTGCAACAAGCAGAATCTCTGTTTCGCTTGCGTCAAAGGTGCTGCTCTTGCCAGACCCCCTCCCTCATTTTCTGTTTCTTGCTTGAGGGCCATTGCTCACTCAGCTCACACACAGAGCAGGCACGCTGGCTAGGGTTACCCCATGAGCCCTAGAGCTCTGAGCTTTGACGTCTAGTGCTCAGGTCTCATCAGATCCTGTACTGGGTCTGGATAGAAGGAAGTCCAGTAGTTCAGAGCTATCTTAACCTTAGCAGATGGTTTCTACCAGAGTTGAGCAGAGGTGTTCTTTTACATGCTTGCTGGGGCGAGGAAGGAAAGTGATTTTCTCCCATGTCTATTTTCTCCCAGTGACAAAGATGACAAGCTCTCTCTGTTCTTTAACTAACCCTAGCAGCAGCTCCAAGCTTGACGTGCTCAGGGCTCATTTGCTCCCATTTCCTTAGGATGGTATTTTACTGGAACAGCCTATTGTCCTATTGTTCAATATAAAGATATTCTTAAGATAATTTGTAATAGGATTTTTCTGTGGACTTTTCCAGGCTGTCTCAACAGAAAGTAAGAAAGCTAAAAGTTAATTTATGAATAATAAATAGGAAGCTACATTCTGGGGGAAGACTGCTCTGAACGGATGCCCTGGTACACGGTTCTATTGCAACACTCAGCACACACACATTTTCATTCATTCAAACATTTGCATTCTCTGTAGGACTTTGAGCACCTTGAAGGCAGGGACCATCACATATTCATCCTTGTTTTTCCAGTGCTTAAAATGGTTC
>NW_012148952.1:9066686-9068931 GCF_000956105.1 Propithecus coquereli
TAAATGTAAGGCATTAAACCATAAGAATTCTAGAAGAAAAGGTAGGAAAAAACTCCTCTAGATATTGGTCTAGGCAAAGAATTTATGACTAAGACCTCAATGGCAATTATAGCAGCAACAAAAATAAATAAATGGGACCTGATTAAATTAAAGAGCTTCTACACAGCTAGGGAAATAATCAACAGAGCAAATAGACAACCTACAGAATGGGAGAAAATATTTACAATCTACACATCTGATAAAGGGCTAATAGAATCTCCAAAAAACTCAAAAAAATCAGCAAGAAAAAAATTAACAACCCCATTAAAAAGTGGGAAAAAGATATGAACATAAGTTTTCCAAAAGAAGATAAACAAATTGCCAACAGACATATGAAAAAATGCTCAACATCACTAATCATTAGGGAAATGCAAATTAAAACCACAATGAGATATCACATTACACCTGTTTGAATGGCTTTTATTAAAAAGTCCAATAACAATAGAAGCTGGCATGGATGCAGAGAGAAAGGAACACTTATACACTGTTGGTAGGACTGAAAATTAGTACAACCCTTATGGAAAACAGTATGGCGAGTTCTCAAAGAACTAAAAGTAGACCGACCATTTGATTCAGCAATCCCACTACTGCGTATCTATCCAAAGGAAAAGAAGTCATTTTATCAAGAAGACACCTGCACTGGAATGTTTATTGCAGCACAATTCGTAATTGCAAAGATATGGAATCAACCCAAGTGCCCATCAATTCATGAGTGGATTAACCAAATGTGGTAATATGTGTACCACAGAGTACTACTCAGCCATAAGAAGGATAAATTAATGCCCTTTGCAGCAATTTGGAAGGAACTGGAGACCATTATCCTAACCAAAGTATCTCAAGAATGGAAAAACCAATACCACATGTACTCTCTAAGGAACTGGAAGTAATCTATGGGCACACAAGTACACAGAGGAAAATAAATGTTATTGGAAATCAAGAAGGTGGGAAGGGGGGAAGAAGGGGAGGGGCAAAAACCCACTTAATGGGTACAATGAACACTATTGGGGTGATGGGCACATTTATAGCCTTGACTCAAGCCATGTATCAAAAACATCTGTATCCCATTAATATTGTGAAATTAAAAAAAGTAGATTTTACTTTAATAGGAAAGATCTTTTCCCAGCTTCACAGGCATACCACCTGTTCAATCACGTAGGGCCCCGTGCTCAGACATTCCCATGCTTTGTTTAACAATTTGCTCTTGCCATCTTGAAATTCTTAATAATAATTTTTGAACAAGAGGCCCTGAAAAATTTTCATTTTTCACTCAGACCCACACATAATCAACTCGTAAAGGCCCCACCTTTTAACACTATTGCACTGGAAATTAAGTTTCAACTTGAAATTTGGAGGGGACACAAACATTCAAACCATAATAAACCATGTATCCAAACATCGATGTAATCATTCAAGCAGATTGATATCAAACTCAGCTTCAAATTCTTGGGGCCAGCACAATGTTAGTAGCATACCCAGGCCGTCTGTTCCTTTGCGTCGCATGGTAGTTGTTAGAGCTTCTTAGAGTGTCAGCCATGTGCGTGATGATACCAGTGGAGCTGGGAGCCTAGAGCTCTCGTGGTAGACATCATATCTAGGTTCTCCCACCAAGACCAAGTAAAGTAACCTGTCTGAGGCTATTTTTCTTATCTGGAAAATGGGCTTTTATGAAATCACATGAGATAATGCAAGTAGAGTGTTCAACACAGTGCTATGCATGTAGTAAGTTCTTAATGAACGGGCAGCTTTCTTTCTAATTTTGTTATTCTGGCCCTTTCTCTCCATTCCTCTTTTTATCTGAAGAATCTGACCTTCTGCCCCTTAGCCTTATGCCCTTAGTCTCTTCTCGCTGGGCTGTTCCCAAAGCTTCGGGAAATGACAAAGCAACTGCTTTTCGTGCCATTTTCTTGCTGTCCTTTTGACCTTCTTGGACTCTGCTGCCCCATCTCTAGCTATTGAGAATCTCTTGAAGTTTTGTGTAAAGTGCTGTGCTGTCACAGTTAGGGTTCTGGCCTACTCAAATGAGGGAACCAAGGAGAGTTTAAGGAAAAGACTGTTTTCTTTTTTTTGAGACAGAGTCTCACTCCTTTGCCTGGGCTAGAGTGAGTGCGGTGGCATCAGCCTAGCTCACAGCAACCTCGCACTCCTGGGCTCGAGCAAGCCTTCTGCCTCAGCCTCCCGAGTAGCTGGGACTACAGGCATGCGCCAC
>NW_012148952.1:9073185-9073917 GCF_000956105.1 Propithecus coquereli
ATTCAAACATTTGCATTCTCTGTAGGACTTTGAGCACCTTGAAGGCAGGGACCATCACATATTCATCCTTGTTTTTCCAGTGCTTAAAATGGTTCCTGGTATACAGCAGGTATTCAGTAAATGCATGTTGTTGAGAACCAAATTAAGTTTCCAGAAGTCTGATATTCTCATTGATGTAATGCCATTAAAAACCAAACGTTCTCTAATTGTGTAACAATATTTCCTTTTTTTCAGGAGGTTTTATCACCATTATAGTGTTGAGAGTAGAAGAGAGTAAGTGGGTAGATAAATCCAGCCTTTTATAATTATGGATGTCTGGAAACTGGAATAAATTAAGAGGAGAGTTGCACGTTGGAAAACTCGGTTTTTTCTGGTGGCGAGATAAATAAGACTCTTCTTACGGTCTCACACCTCCCACATCTCTGTGTGATCTCCCTGCTCAAGGCAGTGTTGGCTTATATTGCTGATTCAAATGGAATCCTGTGTTTTCTTCCACTTAGAGTGCTCTGCTATTTCCTCTCCACCAACCCATGATTGGCTTCAAGACCAAGCTCAAGGGCAACATACGTAACCTAAACATCTGTACCCCCATAATATGCTGAAATAAAAGAAAAAAAAATTATTGATCAAATAACATGAACAGTATTTGGGTGAAGGGCACACCTTTAGCAGGGACTCAAGCATTACGAAAGTGATCCATATATCCTAAAACATTTGTACTCCCTTAATATT
>NW_012148952.1:9075812-9099045 GCF_000956105.1 Propithecus coquereli
AATCTATTGAAGTATGTTGATTTGGTTGAATTATATGAAAAAAATCTGACCTCAAACAAATGTGTGGTTGGAAAAGGAAGAGTATTTTAATAGTCATTTTATAAAACAAGAGATGTAGCAAGAAGAATTGCATTATTTTACTTTTGTGGAAATCTCCTTTATAACTGGCTTCATAAAAGGCAGTTGTATTCTCATATCTGCTTCTGCATTGAATCTATTGAAGTATGTTGATTTGGTTGAATTATATGAAAAGAATCTGACCTCGAACAAATGTGTGGTTGGAAAAGGAAGAGTATTTTAATAGTCCTTTCAGATAATTATGGATATTATTCTTTGATACTATATCAAAATTTGATTAAGTAGTAATTTCTTAAAGGTTAGCTGCAATGTAAATGCTGAAGTCATATCAGTGTCTAAATGTCAAGAATCATCAAGTTTATGGTGGTAGATACAAGTTTTCCAAAATTCTAATTTTCATTTGAAAGCTCAATTTTAATTCTTGGCAACAAAGAAATCAGTTATTTTCCTGGAAGTGTCAGGCTCACTTCATTCATTTTTGAGAAAATATCTGCTACATATCCACATCTGAATAAGTACAGTTTGCTACCATTATTTCAAGAAACAATGGTATTACATGAAAAAAGTGGCTAGTTGTGCTTGCAACTTGAACAATCACACACTTTTTTTTCCTATAGACAACGATTGTACTTTAGTATGTACTGTAAGTGCTGTATGTATACTTCTTATTTTGTTACACAGAATATTTAAAAGATGTGTACTCAGAATTGTAGTTTAATAAAATTAGTAACATTTACTTCATCATGGACATTTTTAAGTGAAACTGGCATTTTTGTTTTAGTGTGAGTGAGTGGTGGGGAAGGATTTGAAGATTACTGGTATAGTGCCATTATGTTGATTTGGGCTAAGGAATCAGTGGTTTTATTCACTACTGCTTTTGGACCGTCAGTGCGAATGTCAATACCGTGAAAAGATAAAGCACATTTCAGAATGATTGTGAAAATAGTTTTGACCTTAAGAACCCCCTTGAGAGTGTCTTAGTGGTTCCCAGGGGGCTTTGGACTACACTTTATGAAAAATCATTCTAAGGAAACAATGTTATCAGTGTTAACAGGGTACAGAAATTTTTATTGGATCTAGAAAACTAATCATTCTATGTAACATATCTTCATGAGAAAAAAAAAAAAAACAACATATACTCTAAATTCTCAACACCTAACTTACCAAGAAACTTTGAGAACAGATTCCATTTATAAGTTGGGGATAGCTTGTATATTTTGGTAGTTTGTAGAGTGCACCTGTCTCCTACATGATGCTTAGTTTCTTGAAAAGAAGCAGTAATTAAAAAACACTTAAAACAAAATTAACTTTTTCATAAGAATTAAAGGAAAAGAAGGAGACACATTTTAGTGAGTTTGACAAAAATCAAGTCATATTCTTTTGCTATAATACACTAATATTCCCAGTAAACATTTCTAGACAAAGTAAATATGGTAAAAAAAAAAAAAACTTTATTCACAAGGTAAACAACAACAAAAATCAGTGACAACATTCAGTCAAGCCACCCAGGACATTAACCTATAGGCATTGTTCATGCTATTCTCCATCTTCTTCAGTACAGGAATCCTTGAAAACCAAATTTTTCTCATACTCAGTGATGGCCCAGATTTGTATATTCTTCGGTCTTGGCTGTATTATCTCATAGTGCTCTCTTCCCCCCATATTTAAGAAACATCTGCTGGGTATGCGCCACTTTTCATTTGGAAGTTAGAGATTGCATATGTAATGATAATGCCCGTGTAGGTAGCTTGTACTTGATAGCTGGACTAACATCACATATGGGCCAATGAATCTGTAATGTGTCAGATGTTACTTGCCTAGGTGCAAAGCAGAGGCAACAGAAAACGTAACAACTTTTACTGCATTTTTGTTTAGTTTAGTTTTGGTTTTGCTGGGGTAATAAAAATATTTGATCTAAGTTTAGTAAAACAGATCAGGTTGTACATTCTTCACAGAACTTGGGAAAAATTAGTAATGAATAGGGATTTTATCATCACTATTAATGAGAAAACCTTGTTATAATAATATGGTTAGTGTTTCAGCCACTAACATATTTTCCTATGCCAAATTGCTGTGTCATATAAATATGTTGCCATTTTTTTGTAATTTCTTCCATATAAATGCAACATAACTTTCTCAGTAGTTGATGATTTTAAAAATAATAATCTAATCCACAATAATCCAGTTCGATTTTTTAGGCTGGAGTGTATTTGTAATACATGCACGTAAATGAAACATGTACTTTTCAATAACACATAAAAAGACTTACACATGCACACATGAGACGAGCCGCCTACGCAGAGGAGTGAGAAGGAACAATTGCACAAACAGAGCAAGTGAGAAGCCTGGTGTAGACCACTGATAATGTACCATCAACCAAGAAGTATGGTTAATTCAACCCTCCGCATCTGGATTCAAAACAAATTAATATGCTAAGTAATTATAAAATAGATGTGATATTTGTGAAGCTATAGGACTTCAGCCAGCTATAACTAGTCCCATATTGTTCTGACTGGCTTTCACAGATGGTGAAGTATACAGAAAACACTGAAAATTCAATTGCCTCTACTTTTTTTTGCACATTGTTTAAAGAATGTTTAATTATGTAAATTTTCAAATATTTGCAAAAGTACAGGCAGTCTCTGGGTTACAGATGACTTGACTTACAGCGTTCCCTACTTACAGACAGGCTCCCAAGGCTCCCTATAAGGATAATTTATAATTAAATAATTAAATTAATAATTCAGGAACTATTTTCTTCCGCTCAAGTAAACAAACCCGCGTGGCATAAGCGGTGCCTTGGTGCAACGTCTTCACGCTAGTCTCATTGTTTTTTATTTGATTTCGTGAATCCGTGTTTACCCATATGACCACGCCTCCAAAGTGAAAGTCCACTGCACGTCCAGGTGAGCCTGCAGTGAAGAGAAAGGTGGTGAAAACGGAAGGGAAAGTAGAAATAATTAAGCGTTCGGAGAGAAAGGCCAGACGCTGTCGTCCATTGGGAAAGCGTTTTAGACTTCAGTCGCTGAACTGTTGGAACAATTATAAAGGATAAGGCGAGAATAATGGAACATGTGAAAGACAGTCCTTCAATGCGAGCATCAGTCATTACTAAGCAGCACAGTGGATTAATTATTGAATTGGAAAGGTCATTATTGATTTCGTTAGAAGATCAAAATAAGCGTAACACTCCTCTTAGCCTAGCGTTGATGCAACATTAGGTGACAGTTAACCTTTAATATTCTTTCTGGGAATTTCTCCTAACTCCTATCTAAACTTTTTGTGTGAGTTTGTTTTTATGCTTTATTTGTTTGAATTAAAAGAGCACCATAGTTTCTGTAACATATTATTACAATACAGAGGATTATTACTATTATTAAACTATTACATTGTATTATTACTACCACATATGAGCCATTATAATATTGCTGTGATTATTATTATTACCATATGTGCGCTGTTCATCAGGGATCAGAGTTACATACAAATCCGACCTAAGGACATTCTCAGGAATGTATCTCGTCTGTAACCTGGGATCACCTGTTTAATAAACCCCTATACACTTATCGCCACTGAGATTCAACAATGGTCAACATTTTGTCAAACTTGTTTCTTTTTTTCCTGTATCTTAATGCAATTTCCATCTTACCCTTCCATCCCTAAATCCTTCTGTGTGCATCCCTAAAAACAGCATTTGCCTTTCTCAGTGTGCCTGGTTAGCTTGACGGTGAATAGTGAGTGCCTTTCGCTGATTCTTTGTTTGGGACCTCTTTGTGAGGCTAACTATGTTTCCTGGGCATGTTTTTTTCTTAAAAGTACAAACACCCCACTTGATAAACAAATGCGTTCATGTCATCTCAGGATATCTGAATAGAACAGCAGACGTGGCCCTGGTTAGGGGGATGGTGGCCAGAGGATCAGCCTGCATCGTGCTCTAAGGGGGAACGTGTGGTAGGAATTGTCCCACAGTGTTCTGGGTACATGTTCCTCCACTCCTCTTTTATTTCTTTAAATTAAATTAAAACCAGCTAGAATCCCGACAGGCCAAATTAGTAAGTGAGGATGTTTACAGTTTGGTATGCTGCACTTCCCTTGATTTTCTTCTAGAACTCTGGATGGGTTGGGCTGACACTGACCCAGGTGGCATGTCCATCTGTCTCTCACCCCCAAGTGTGGAGACACTCGTGTCAGAGCAGCCCACACTTCCTGCTGCCCACATGAGTACGCGAGAGCCTCTGCGGCTCCACCCAGCCAAGCTGCTGTGCCTATTCCTCGGTTCAGCAGCAGAGAAAGCACTATCTCACTCTAGAGGTGCCAGCTCGGATCAGGGTCCTCATTCTTCATTTTATACATATATAGTCATCACTCCCAGGGCAAAGACATGGACTAAAGACTCCTACAGCATCATTCTTATGCTCTATTCTGAAACCAACTCCCTGTACAGACTCTGTCTCTTTGAATCCTCTCTAGACTTCCGCCCTCCTTGTCACTAAGGCTTGGTTGGAGAGGGTCTGCTGCAGGTTGCCCTAACTCCTTGTCTTGGGGTGTCAGGAGATGGGCATGTTAGTTCTTTTCCTTCCAAATGCTATGTACTGTATACTGAAATGAGCCCTCTTTCTACAGTGAATGTCTCTGCATAGCAGTGATCTTAGAGGATAACAGCCTGATTGGGTCACAAAATATTTAGTTTCCCCCTAACCCCAGGATGCTGGTTGCCTACGCATTCTTCCTTTGCCTTTGCAGGGCAAAGAAGTTTACTTTCTTTACATTAAAATGGGACATGAACACACATATACACACAAACAAATGAATAAGATAATCCTGTGCATTTCCAGAACACATAACTTAATTTAAAATATACGGAGAGGGATGTGTGTGTGTATACATGTATATCTTCACTTGAACACATAGTATGTGTTTCCTAGGCAGTCAACTCTTCAGGGATCAACTGGGGCTGTCTCCTATTTCTTTTGAATCCCCCACCCAGGGTAGCTCATGGTCCAAACCTAATAAACGTTGGTGACTGACTGCCTCTGGTGGTCAGCTTGTCACCTCTAAAAGCCAAAGTTACTCTTTGGTGATTCAGATGCGATTTTGTGTCTTACAACAGATATCTCTGAAAGACCCACTGCTTAATCTCTCGGCAAGGGTTGCTAAGCAACTGAGAAGCCAGGTATTCTGAGGGTCAGACCTGTTCCCTTTCTTTCTATGAGGTTCCTTGGAGCCCGCGTGGCTTCCCTCGTGTCTCTTAAATCCACATTTCAGGGCTCATCTCCGTTACAAAACCCAGACTGAAATCTCCACTTCCCTACAGAACAGATCTGCCTTGCTGTGTGTCCCTCAAGTTAACATGTATCATCTAAACATATTACCAATTTATTTTTAATTGAAACTGTGTATATATCAGGGGTGTAGTGTGATGGTTTGATATAACTACACTGAGCGAACTGATTACTACGGTGAAGCTAATTAACATATCCATCTCTTCATAGTTACCTTTTTGTGTGTGTGTGGTGAGAACACTAAAGATCTACTCTCTTAGAAAAATTCAAGGACACAATATAGCATTGTTAACTATAGTCCCCATGCTGTACAACGGAGCTCCAGAACTTACTCATCCGTCGACCAATATCTCCCCATTTCCCCCACCTCCCTGGCCCTGGTAACCACCATTCTACTCTCTGCTTTTATTGACTTTTTTTTAGATTCCACATATAAATAAGTGAGATCATGTAGGATTTTTCTTTCTTTTTCTGGCTTATTTCACTTAGCATAAAGTCCTCCAGGTTTATCCATGTTGTTGCAAATGGCAGAATGTCCTTCTTTTTAAAGGCTGAACAATATTCCATGGTATGTATATCATCAAGTTCTCGTTTCTATTTTTCTAACGTTTTCAATGGAGATAGAACACACAATCCATTCTTTCTCAGATTTCCCAAAACCAGGGGTATATTAGGATCATGAAAATAGAACAAAATGGCATTTCTCTGCCCCTGCCTTCATTTAAATTGCTGCAAATATACAATATACTCCTCCTCAAACTTTCCAGGTAGTTCAGGGAGTCCCCAGGTGGTGTCATCTATGTGTTTGGAAAAGTGTTCTCTGTGGCCTTTGTTCTTCTGCCATTTTCTCCTTTCTTGCTTCAGATGTTGGACTTGTAGACTTCTGACTTGCAGAAGGATCCCGTGAGGGCTCCTCTGTTCTGTGCTTGGTTGGTGGCCTCTGCTTGCAGGCCTGCTGGGATCATCAGGAAATAGTCCCAACCCCAGCATGTGTAACAAGTTTGCATGTGGCATGCTTTCTGCTCTGTTTCTTTACAGATATGAACCTAATGAAATTGTATTCTTTGGTCTCAAAATTGAGGTACACTCGAGTTGTTATTGAGCTCTGTGATGGTGTCACATTTCCTGAAGTACTATTTCATAGCCATACAATAAGATGAAAGCAAGTCCATTTTTTGGTTTTATCTATGGAAAAACATTAATTTCCAGAAACACTTCTCATATCCACTTTCCTTTCCTCAGTTTTCTTGTATCTCACACTGCCTGGAGCTTCTCATTTACTGCTCACTTCTATTACTAGATCCATCTACCTTAATTTCTCTCATTTCTCCCCTTTCTTCACTGTGTAGATCAACATAACTTTCTTTGCAAAGACTTAGTCTTTCCTTTCATTCCTCCTCCAGGTACTGCCAGACAGACTCTGTCCACTCTCAAATACTAAAAGATAAGATAATCTTTTCTTCCGAACGTGAAAGGTGGAACAAGGGAACTGATTTGGCCATGATAGAATCCTCTTGGGTGGGCTGGAGGGAGGAGAATATCTGTGGCCATGCTTGCATGAACAAATTTCAGCCCGTAGCGCCGAGATAGCTCCAGTGGTAAAGCGACATGCAATAGAGGTTGTGAGCAAGAGCCCTGGAGTGAAAACGTCACCCTCAAACCCTACCTTCATAATGAATGCTCATCAAGACCTCTAAGAAAGTTACTTAACAATCTTTATGTTTCAGTTTCCACCTCTGTAAAATGGGCTTTGAATGAGATACAATAATTCATGTAAAGTGTTCAATAAATGTGAGCTGCTACATTTTTGGTTAACCACCTTCTCTCTCCAGATTCTGACAATTCTGGTCCAGTTGTGGGGAGGAGGGGCACTGATGTGGGACCAGAGGACAATCTGAGGAATACAGACACTGCTGTGCTTTCACTCTCCCCTTTCCTTTGACCGTGGCTGGGCTTCTGTGTATCTTGTGCTTCTCCTTCCCTGGGATGAGCCACCTCTAAGATCCTTGGGCGGAGCCCACACCTGGGAGCTGCCACTGCAGGCCCCTGACAGGGCTGGGCCTGTGGGGAATACACTGCTCCCTCCCCCGGTCAGAGATCTCCTGCTACAACTGGGAGTTGTAAGTCTGAGATTTTTGTTCCGGGTCCACACTGAGCCTCAATTTCCTAACCTATAAAATGAGTACATAGGAACAGAAGATTTATAAGGTCTTCTATCTTTAAAACAATTATAATCCTTGTTGTCATGGGAACCACTGGACATTCCATTCTCTGGTTTACCTGTGGACTGTTGTTGCAACATCTGCTCTTTGAAATGGCCCCTGTAGGTGAGCAGACCCCTGGGCTGGGTATTAGTCACTCTGTTCAGACTCACTTCTCCCTCTGGAGTTGCCGTAATCCCCAGCACATCATCAGAAGAATTGCTCTATGCATACATTTATGATCCATGAATCATGAACCCAGCTGCAATAACTGAAGACAACCCAAGAAGTTTTTATTAAGTGAGGAATAAAAAGTAATTTGGTGCAAAGCACTTTTTCTCCTGTTCCAATATTTCTCAGCCTCTGTCAGCTCCACTGGGCAAATAATGCACGCCGACTCCCGCCTGCAGCCCACTGGCCTTAGTGCCTTCGCTTTGTCATGGCCACTGAAAACCGGCCACTGGCAGCTTCTCATTGTGCCTGCGATTGTTACTGTGCCAGGAGTGAATAATGTACCAGTAGAATGTCTTTTCTCCTTCAAATGGTCACAAATGGCTTGCCACAGTATAATAATGTATGTGAGCTTTCCCATAATGGCCAGAAAAGGTGGTTTGAATTTTGCAGTCAATACTTTGTTAGCTTATGGCATTCTACTCTGTTAGAACCCTTTTTCCGGAGGACATCCTCATCTTCTCAAAATGAGTGCTTTACTTCTCTTTGCCTACCCAAAACCCCATCCATAGCTTTCTCTGACAACTCCAGCCTACTTAGGATATACCTAAATTCTATTACTCTTAATCTTATACAAGTTTACACTGTACTTTATTCTTTCATTTGTACATCACTTTACTCCCCAAGCTTGACATATCTTCTACCTTTCAGTACTGGGTCATATCTTCTACCTTTCAGTACTGGGTAGATGTTTGACAGCCAATAAATACCCCCTAGTTTATAGAGAAACATTTGCATCCATAGTCATGGGTGGGTGGATAGAAGACCAAGATGGTGTATTTGTAAGTTTTTGCTGTATAACCCACAAACTCAAAATGTCAATAACTTACAAGAATAAGCATTTACTTTCCTCTCATAGGACTACAAGTAGACTGAGGTTTGGCTGATCTAGGCAGCTTTTGGCTGGGCCAGGCTGAGCTCTAGGCTACTGGCTGGGTTGAGGTCTTTTCCACATGTCTTCATTCTGAGGCCGGGTCTGAAGGGGCCAAGGCTCTTCATCCACCAATATTCCTGGAGAACAAGCATTACACTTGTACATTATTCTCCATTCATAAATATTCCATGGCTCAAAGCAAGTCATGTGGTTCAGGTGACACCAATGAGAAATTATTCCACTCACTGTGGGAGGCTCTGCAAAGTTCTCTATTAAAGGGATGTAAAGAGCCTGGAACAAAAACCAAACCACAAAGATAGCTAAGTCATTATCCTTGAAATTGGACAAGACCCTGGAAGATTATCCACTCTAACCCCCTGACTGCTGGTGTATAGAGCCTAAAACCTGCTGCTGCAAATTTGGTCCGAGGACCAGCAGCAACAGCATCACTGAGGACCTTGTTAGAAATGCAGGATCCCAAGCCTTACCCAAGACTTACTGAATCAGAATCTTCATTTTAATAAAATTTTCAAGTGACTCACATGCACATTGAAATTTTTTTTATAGATTTGGGGGTATTAAGTACAGTTTTGTTACATGTGTAGTGATGAAGTCTGGGCTTTTTGTGTAACCATCACCTGAATAGTGTATGTAGTACCTATTCAGTAATTTCTCATCTCACACCCTTCTCCACTCCCCTACCCTCCTGCCCTTCTGAATCTCCAGTGTCTATTATTCCACCCTCTGTGTGCATGTGTACACATTACTTAGTTCCCACTTATAAGTGAGAACATAAGGTATTTGACTTTTGGTGTTTGAGTTATTTCACTTAAGATAATCTATCCTTGATGCTGCAAAAGACACAATTTCATTCTTTCTTATGGTTGAGTAATATGCCATGGTGTATGTGTGTGTGTGTGTGTGTGTCTGTGTGAATCACATTTTCTTTATCTAATCATCTGTTGATGGGCACTTACGTTGATTGCATGTCTTTGCTATTGTGACTAGGGTTGTGATAAACATATGAGATGTACATTGAAATTTAAAATCATCTGAAAAAGCATTGTAAAAATATGTTCCATGAGAGACTAATAGGTATTTTATGGGGGAAAAATACTTCTATGGTTAAATAAATTAGGAGTATTTAAGGACTTTTCAAGGCTTTTAACATGCTAATATATACTGCAGATCTCTGGGATAGGAGGCTGTATTCACTTCCTAGGGCTGCATAACAAATGGCCACAAACTGGGTTGATTAAATAAACATAAATTTATTCTCTCACAGTTCATGAGGCCAGAAGTCTCCTAGTTTCTGGTAGTTGCTGATAATTCTTGGTGTTACTCGGCTTGTAGCTACACCGCTCCAATCTTTGCCTTTATCGGTACATGGCCTCCTTCCCCGTGTGTATCTCTGAGCATCCTCTCCTTTTCTTATCTGAATGACAATCACTGGATTTAGGGCCCACCCTAATCCAGTATGACCTCACCTTAACTTAACTACTTATATTGGCAACTACCTTATTTCCAATTAAGAACACATTCTAGATTCCAGGTAGACATGAATTTGGGGGAGGGGGCACGACCCACTACAGAGGTGGAGGGTTGGAGATGGAATGTAGCATTCCCCTAACATAACTGTTCAGGGGGCCCTTTCTTTACAGAAGAGCTCATGGCACAGACTTGGGGAAATGAGAATCAAAACCATTCTAGACGTGGTTGTCAATTTTCTTCTGAGAGTTCTTCAAGAATGAAGCTCCACAGGGTCAGTCTGTAGCCCATACTAACGTGATCCCAAGTCTCACCTGTGTTTATTTATCAGGTGGAAACACTCAGATGCGTTTTGTCTGGCTATCTCATAAGATTGCATGAGAAGTAGCTCCATTTTCAGATGAGTATTTGTTATGATCGTATATTTAGGATGACTGATATTTACAAGATGCTAAAAAATTACTAGTTTCCCATTTTTTCAAATAAAAATCTGAATACTGGGAATCCACAATTAACTCACCTATTTGATCGTAATGGTATCTAATATGAACCTAATTGACAGGATTAGAGAAAGGCAAATTTAAATATCCAGCCCTTCTTTTTGAAAGAGAACAAATGACTGGTTTCTAAATCAGGAGAACTGTGTTTCTGGAGCGCTAAGATATAGTGCTCAGGAACCGTTGGAATTCTTCCTGAACCATTGATCCTGAATAATGTGCTGTCTTGGGAACAAAAGGTTTATTCTGCTATTTAGCCATCACCAACCATTTGTGTATTGTTTTCATTTTTAATACAAAATTTAATTGTTGTAATTGGAGATTCACATGCAGTTGTAAGCAACAATACAGACAGATCCCTTGTACCCTGTACTCAGTTTCCACTAAATTTAACTGTTCCCAGAAAACCATAGTAAAATAGCATAACCAAGATATTGACCTTGATACAGTCCACCAATCTTGTAAGGATTTCCCCAGTGTTGCTTGGCCTCATGTGTGTGTGCGTGTGTGTGTGTGTGTGTGTGTGTGTGTGTGTGTGTTGTATTTAGCTCTACAGAATTTTATCACTTGGGTAGGTTTGTGTATCTACCACCACAGCCATCACCACGAGGGGCCCTCGTATTGCCCTTTTTGTTTGTGCAGTTTGAATTTAAATTCTCCTAGTAAATTTTCCTGAGTCATCTATGCTCATGGAGCCCTGGAAATCACTCTGCTTGGAAGGATCAGCCTCCTCCATGAGTCGGCCAGTGCAGAGTGCCAGTCAGCAATTGTGCAACATTACAAAGTCAGACCGTACAGCACTGGAGGCAAACCCATGCCCTTGGCCTCCTTAGCACCAACACTAACTAACTGAACTAACTGGCCAGAGATAAGGACTTCATTTTAAATAACAAATTAACAGTTTCCCATAACTCCATTAATGCATGGCTGTGATCCCATGAAATTGCATCTCTGACAAACTGGCTGCACTAAAATTTACTCTATGTAAAATGATTGTGCTAATTGCTTTCTCTTTATGCTTTTATAATCGGCTGGCTGGCAATAACATTTGCAATGTAGTCATGCACTAATGAGAAAAGCCATCCAATCTCATGCTGCAGGTCATTAGTAAATGGTTTTAAGGGTCAGAGGGTAATTTCCCCCTTTGGTGCAGTTGGAGAGGCTGGTGGAGCAAATGTCTTTCCCTTCTTTCTTTCTTTCTTTTTTTTTTTTTTGAAGCCTCAGGTGGTAACCAATCTGCAGATTGATGGACGAGAGTGTTTGTTAAGGCCAGGGGAAATTTTATAAGCATTCCCAACTTTCCCTCTTTAGAAATGAGCCTCAGAAGATTAAGATTAAGAAGTTTCCCTTAGCCGTTCTCCACATCCAATCCCATTCTTCTTCTTCTGCCCTCTTCTCCCTTCCTTACACACACACACACACACACACATGAGAGTCCAGTGCTCGCTTGCTATTCTAGGTCCTGCCTACTTTATACAGATGTTTCTCAACAGAAATGGTATTTCCCAGACGGTATTTTACAACTTTGTTGGGGCATGTTTTGGGACCTCACAATGAAGACGAACTAGGGCCAAGGAAATTAGACATTCTGATTTGTGGAGCAGTGCTGCACGTCAGTGAATTGGTCCCCATCCCATGAGTCTTTCAAAGGCTCCACCAGTCATTCATACAAATAGATGAAAAATCTGGTTACAATTAACTAATTATGGAACCTAATTTCATTATTCTAACAAACATGAAGTATTTTTGCATGGTTTTAACAGACACTGACTTTTCCGGGAAAGTAACTGCTGCGTAAATCAAAAAAAGATTGCATTTTATCTTATTTTGAAATTTGAGTTGTTCAATGTTTTGGGAAACTCACATCACAACGGCAATGGCCCTTGAGGAATTGAAGTTGCTAACATAACATGTTTACGTCAGTCGGCATTTGGAGCTGTCACTGGCACGGTGATTCTGGGTATTGGTGCTGACAACTTCATTACATCCTCTAGTCTAGTTGTGCCTGAGCAATGGCATTTTGAAATGCATATGGTCTTACTCAAAGGTACTTTTTAAATTTCTTTTTTTCTGAAGATGTAAGAAAGTTATGCAGATAGTTTAGGCTATCATTGAATTTTGCCTCAAGATAATAGACGGAGTTTTACAAAATATTTAATATTAAAGAAGGTGCTGGGTTTTTTTAGAGGTAAGATGTACTGCTTTAGAAGAACCACATGAATATTATTATTAATAATAATTATGGCCACCTTTTCACCAAGAATTCTTCACTTGGGCTCCTCTAACAGCTGGCAGACTGATCTTTCACTTCTTCTCTCATCTCTTCCACCTCCCCGCACAGTTTTGAGCACTCTTTCTGAGATGAAAATCTGATCCGAGCATCACCTCCCTGCTTCCTGGCTCTTCATGACCTTCAGGTGTTCTTAATTTGGGGTCTTCACCTGGGTAGAATTGTGTTGTAATACAACTGGGTTTCTTTGTTGGATCTTATGTTGTATTTTATACATATAAAAACATTTTTCTGGAAAGAGGTTCATAGGCTTCATTGGACTTCTAAAGGGGTCCATGGCACACAAATAAAAATCTAGGTCAAGTTCAAGCTTTTGTATGGTATAAACACCTTTAATAATCTGGCCCTGCTCACCTGCTCAAATTCATCCCTCACCCTTCCTCCTCCCCCATCCACTTATCCCCTGAGCCACACATGCTTAATATTACTCACGGGTCCTGAGGACACCATACCCTTCAGCCTTGCACACACACTGTTGTAGCCTTCAGAACGCTGTCCTGATTGCCCTCTCCTGCCTGAGTGTTGGCCTGAGCGAATCTTCGGGGGAGGCTCCCTCCACCTGCTCTGCACTGGTGCAGAGTTCAATCTGAGCTGTAACCACAATGTTTAATGATCATTGATTTGGCTCCTTGAGGTCAGAGTTCTTGTATTCTGACCCCTCAATTCTCTGTGCCTAGCAAAGTGTCTGGCATATAGTAGACACATGGTAAATGGTGGTCAGATGACAGTACAAATGCATTAATTTGGGATAAGGTGTTAGTGATGGCATGCCACAGTTCCTTGGACGTAAGATGTGGCCAACACGGACCAATAAAGGAAGGGAGCCTGAGACTGCAGACTGCAGACTGTGGGAAAGCAGCAGAAATGCCTTTGGTGCCTGGCGATGACAGAGTTATCTTCAAACCCAAACCTCAGGCTAGAGGACTCTCTCCTCTGTTATTCTGACATTTTATTCTTTCCCTTCCATCTTCTTGACTTTGGCCGAAACTGTTCTCTGTTACACTAGGAAAAGGTAAATGAGGAAGGAGAGGGCATTCAGAGGGTCAGGGAAGGCCACATGGGACATGTTTGGGTGACTCTTTAATGTTTCTAAGTCAATGGGATCCATGAGGAAGGGTGGATGGTTGTTGGCAATTGGGGGGAGTAGGGTGTCACATCTAGACTGATATGGGATAAACCAAGGCAGTGCATAGTAATGTAGGATCTCAGAGGCCGAAAGAAATGGGGAGAGGAAATCCCAGGAGTTTGCAAAAGCTAAAGGGAAGGTTCTGGGCTTCCATTAAGTGAGGTTTGGGTCGATCTTAACCAGATCTGAAAGGGTTAAGGAATCTTGCTTTACTATACAATAAAGGACACATTTGTAAGAATGGCCTTCAAATGCATTGTCAGACGTGAAGGATTGAAGTACCCTGGCACTTCTCCTTATACTTTCCTCAAAGGTTTTCACTTCTGGTCTCTAAAAGAGAAATGCATCAAGAAGATTCTTTCCTCACTGTGTTAATGAGGATAAAGTGAAACTGTTCTCATAAAGAGATTCAGCAATAATCCAGTGGCTTACAAAATGTAGAAGTTGATTTCTCTCTCATGAGACAGTCCTGGGTGAATGTGCCAGGGTGCTGGGAAACTCTGCCATTCTGAGGGGTCCAGAGGCTTCTTTTCACCTGGCTTCTCTGACATCCTGTAGTTCAATGCTCCTTAAACTTCACCATGCAGACAGATTCCAAGCGGAGCTTGTTCAATGTGGTTTCTGGTTCTGGGATGGGGCGGGAGATTCTGCATTTCTGATAAGGTCTCAGAGTAGCAAGGCTAGAAGGAGTTGTCCTTTTTACTTGATTAGCCTTGGGTCTTACAGCTTGTGCAGAGGTGGTGGTGTGGTAGAGACCACATTCAAGGTTTCAGGGACCAAGGCTGAAAGTGGCACATCACAATTCTGCTCACATTTCACCAGCAAGAAGTTAGTTATGTGGCTGTTAGTTGCTTATGTGGCTGTTAGTTATGTGGTCCCTGGTGCAAGGAACGCCTTGGAATGTAGAATCTAGGTGGGAAGCCATGGTCCCAAGTTGTAATTTGTGACTCTTGGGGAAAAGGAGAAAGGACCTTGGTGGAAAATCAGCAGATTCTATTAGTTTGTCTTTGCTGAATCCTTCCCTAGAAGCAAATTCTGGGGAGTCATTAGCCTCCATTCTCTCAACTATGGTGTTATAATGTGCTAGTTACTAACAATTGGTAGAATATGAGAATTTCCGAGTTTGAGAACACACCTAAATTTGTGTACGCAGTTTCTCTTTATGGTAATCTCCCTCTCACATGCTGATATGCCTCCTTAGGTGGAAGGAAAATGGGTGGAGTTAGAGCTAATGCGCCAGCGCATGGTGGGTGATGCCCAGATAGCTGGTACATTATTTCTGGGTGAGATTTTGAGGGTGTTCCCAGAAGAGATTAGCATTCAAATAGGTAGACTGACTAAAGAAGATTGCCCTTACCGATGTGGGCAGGCATCATCCAATTCTTTGACAGCCCACATAGAACAGAAAGGCAGAGGAAGGATGAATTCTCTCTCTCCTGTTGAGCTGAAACATCCATCTTCTCCTGCCCTTGGACATCAGAGGTCTTGCTTCTTGGTCCTTCAGCTTTCACCTGGTTCTCATTCCTTTGGCTTTGGACTGAATTATATCCTGCCTTTCCTGGATCTGCAGCTTACAGAAGGCATATCATGGGACTTCTTAGCCTCCGTAACCACATGAGCCAATTTCCATAATAAATCTCCTCTTATCTATTTATATATAAGCTGCTGTTTCTGTTTCTCTGGATAACCCTGACTAATATAGACAACAAAAGCACATATGAGCCTCTCTCATTCGTGTGACAAATATTTAAATAATTACTCTTTGAAAATCACTGAACTTGGTGTTGGGATGTATTAATAGCACTGAACGAGACAGGCATAGGAGGCAGTCTTGATAAGTAGTTGAGGGTATTTACTCTGTAAACAGTGTTACTGAGTTCAAATTCCATCTTCACCACTTGACATTGGACACATTAGTTAATGTCTCTGCTTTACCTTCCTCATTTGTGAAATGGTTTAATAGCCACAACTCATAGGTTATTATGAGGATTCTCTGACGTAATATATTAGTCCCTATTATTATTATGCCTGTCCTCAGGAAATTTGCACTTTAACATTCCTCATCCTGTGTGTCCCTGCAGAAAATAAACTGGGGAGCACTGCTCTAGGGGTTGTAGAGACATGGACCCCAAAGTTATGTGCCCTCCTCAAAGAAAGCAGGGAGTGTCACCTGACCTTGGCCTGGAGCTAGCTCTACTTTCCGTCATTTCTGTCGAGGGAGAAATGGTTTCTTCAGTAGGAACAGGCTACATTTAATCACCAGTTTTCAACTTTCTTTCTTCGACGAGGCATAAACATTCTGTCAACCTTTCCACATCACCTCAATTTTGTTTCTGATGTTGGAGATTACTCTGTCAACCATGTAGTGAACTTACTTGTAGTTGGTGGTCCTTCATTTCTTGTATGTCCCGGAAGAATTTCCCCTTATTTATAGGAGTGAAGTGACCTTAACTTGCAGAGGTTTTCATATCCATTTGAGCTCAAGGCTTCTTTATGTTACCCCCTCCCATATTGCCACAGCTTTTACTTAGAATTCTGTACTACACATCCTCACATATTATGACCCTGTGATTTGGAATTCTCGTTTGGACTAAGGCTGCAAAATAAGGTTCAGTGTCATGATAGGTACCTGGCTTTTAAATGGAATGCCTTAAAGTCATGTGTCAATTTTGTGGTTGCCTGGTAAATTTCTGATGCTTTTTCTTTCGTTTTTTCTTTTTAACATACCTAAAAAATAGGAAAAAAAAATGACGAGAGAGTTTAGAAATGTGTGTATGTGTTGGGCACTGTCTTTTATGGACTATAACATTCTTGTGACTATTGGTTGAAATCCATAGACTTCTTCCTCATAAATATAAACATATGCAACAGCAGATATAACTTTAGGGAAAATTCTAGTAGTTTCACAGATCTCTTTAAGTCAGTGGACTCCAGGCCAAGAAAATATCAAAACGGAACATCCTTAGAAATGCAGAGGTAATGGCAAATGCGTTATATATTTGAGCCCATACATCAAAGGTTTTATTTTAAACAAAATGAGTAGATATGGATTTTATTGAAGCAACTGTCAACATTTATTTATTTCAGTCATATTTTTAAACAACCCTTAAAAACCCACTTTTATTGATTGAGCCCCATTAAATAGGATTCTATCATTTTACATTTCTTTTTAGCCACTTAGAACAGTAAGGACTGTCACCAGTGTTGTTGCACAGTATTGTGTGTGACAACATTGCTAGATCCATTAGTAAATAAATGTATTACCAGCTCTCCTACTGAGTTCATTTCATTGAATCATTCTGTTGCATTCCATTTCCTGGATTATCTTCCCATCATCCAGGTCTTTAATCAAGTGGCAAAAGTCTTCTTCACACACGACTCTTGGAGGTCTATAAGCTTATGCAATTGGATACCTTATTGAAATTTTGTTTTCATGTATTTTTCTCTCCACATTCAAAGAAGGTAGACAGTCCTATGCCTTAGGGGCAGAATAGACAGTGTAAATTGCCTGCAGAATGTTTTTTTCTTGTGTTTTGCATTCTGAAAGCAGGAGTAAGGGAATTATGTTGTGGGTGAGGGAGGTGAGACAGAGTGGGAGTGATTTCACCAAGAACTAGGGAGGTCGGAAGGGCCTTGGGTCCCTGTGGCTATCTCCCTCTCAGTACCTGGGGAGGAGACAAGATCTTGGATGCTCAGGGGGTAAGGGGAGGGAAGGGCTGCGTCATCTGTCTCTTGCAAGAACAGGTTTAAGACTCCCAGAAATCTGCCCTGGATAAAATTGGACTCTAAGGAATTATGTGCATATCAGTATTAACTCTTGGGAACCCAAACCAAAAGCCTTCCAGGAATGTTTTCCTCGTGGCTAGGACGTTTACAGGGCTCTAGGGGAGAAGAGTTTGAATAATAACCACAATTTAATTTCCTACCAGAGCAGCCATGGTGGTGGGGTGGGAGTGTCAGAATCAGGCCTATTGTAATCTCAAGAAAATAAAGTTCCATGGCATATTCTACACACCTGAGTTTGTGCAGTAAGGTTCACACACATACAGAGATGCAGATGCAAGTCCTGCCTTCATGGAGCTGATGGTTAGGTGGGAGAAGTAAGATATAAATACATTGCTGAGATAGGCAGAGATAAGAAATTATGGGAATCTAGAAGAAGGAAAAATTCTGTTGGAGATCAGGAAAAGTCTCATGGAAGAAGTGATTTTTGAGCACATTTTGAAGGAAGAGTTCAACTTAGATATATAAAAATGAGGAAGAGATCTTTCCATAATGGGGAATTATGTGAGCAGAGGCATAAAGATGGAGCATTGTGAAAAGTAAGAGAGTAGTTTGGTTAAATTGTGAGTTGCAACAAAAGGACTAGTGGGACTAATCCTTGGAAAGATGGTCTGGGGTTAAGCTAAAGACTTTTAGAGGAGACAGAATCCTCTAATGGAAAGACAGATAGGGGATCAGTATCCTACAGTCTATACGGCCTTGGGAAAGTTTCTTAATCTTTTTGAATCCCAATTTTCTTCCCTATGAAGCAGAGACAGTAACACTTTTCAGTGTTGTGCTTAGAATTAGAATAATAATGGGAATGACAATGCTGGTAGCTACCATTTTTGAACACTGAAGAATCTGTGTCTGGCATGCACTGGTGCTCAATAAAAGTGTCTGTTACAATTATTATTACCACTCAGCTACTCAGAGCTCTGTACTAGAATGGGAAGAACCTGTGGGACATGCCTTACTAGTACTAGATATTATTAGTGCTTACCCAAAATTCTACTCTTTTCCTTCTGAGTGCTTAGCTCCTGGAAATTAGGCATGGGCATGTGACCTGCCATGGCCAATAAGATGTTGGTGGAAACAATGTGCTATGTCTTTACAGAAGCATTTAAGTGATGGTCCACAAGTCTCCTTCCTTCTTTCCCTGTTGTGGAAAGCCGTGGATCATTGTTTTGAGATGATGCTATCAGACAGTGTGGGAGCTTCTAGCAGCCTGAGTCCCTGAGTGATTAAGATGAGCAGAGTCCCTGCCCCTGCTGACTAGTATAGACATGTAGAATGAGAGAGATATAAACCTTTATTGTTTGAAGTCATTGCGATATTGGGGGGTGGTTGTTACAAAACCTAGCCTGTCCTGACTGGTACATCTTTGGCAGAGTTAGTCAATGCAGATGTAGAACATTGCCCTGTTTTGCTTGAAAAAGATAATTGGCTTCTCTTTTTAGTTGAGTCCAGGTCAACTGTGGTGACTCTCTAAGGCCCTTCCCTTTGACACAATCCTTGGATGCTAAGCTTGTTCGCCCATCTCTTTTTCCCTCCACCCAGAAATCACACCTCCTTGGATCTTATCCTAACACATCAAGTCCTTTCTTTAAGCTGATCTTGTTTTAACTCAAAAACCCTCTAGTTTAATTGTTTTTCTTTCTTTCTCCTTAGTTATAACTCTAGTCTGTTTCTGTATTGTTTCTTATTTGTCAAGTAATTGGTTTGTCTATAGCAAAAACAATCGAATGTGAGTGCCACATCACTGAGAAAATTGCTATTAATCCAAACCAAATTGATAGTAGTAATAGCATTTATGGGATGCTTACTATATAATAGGCATATGCTTACTAAACACTTTCCACATATCAGCTTATTTAATCTTGATAACACCCTGTGCAGTAGGTAGAGCTATTATGCCTATTTCATAGATTTTTTAGAGACACTGAGGCAAAAAGCAGATAATACGTTAGGAAGGGTGGAAGCTGGCATTCAAACCCTGGGATTCTGACTCGAGCCCTCGCTCTTAAATGCTCCATCATACTCCCTATTTGTAGGATCCAGCTGTTATTTTGCCATCAGAATCTCTTTATTTGTGTAACCCTGTGGAGATGTCCTACCAGGTATTCTTCAGTACAACTGAAGAGCAAGGTCAGTGTGGCCTTAATTAGTAGGGAATGCATTGGAAAGCTGAGCCTTGAAGAATGAATGGGTAGAGATGGATCGTGGAAGGGAGGGAGGAATGATAAGCAGGAATTAAAGTTGAATCTGTGATTGATAAATGGATGATCTGAGGAGTTTTTACTGAGAAAACACGATGCTAGTTACCTGTCTCAGCATGCAAATGTGCTTGCGAGAACTATTTCTTTGAAACTACTTTTCACCGTATCTTAAAATAACAACAAGGCTTCCAAATTATAGATACAGAAATTACAGAAATAGAGCTCAGGAAGACAGATTTTTTATGGGAAAGTATTATTCACAGGGAGTTAAAAGCTTTTATGCTTTATAGAAGCTCTTAGGGTTGAAGCAAATCTAGTGTTCATTTATAGCCTAACTCATTTATGCATTGCTGGGAGATTTTGCAAATGTAACCTCAATTCTGCCCTTCCCTGAACTCTGAAAATGCCTCAGGCTGTATTTGTTCATAAAGGCGAATATCTTTTTGAAGAGCGATTTGATTTAATTTTTGTTTTTCATGAAGCCTATTACTATGTGTGTAAAATTTTCAAGCATCCAGGGCTCTGTTTTCTCCATCTGTGATGAGGGGATGGTGTATTCCTCTGCACTTCTCTGAGTGCCTGATTCCCAATCACATTCACACTTTTGGAAAGAAAAAGCAGTTGTCTCTGGAAGCAAAATCTCTTTTTTGGGTTTTCATCAAGATCTGCCAACATTTACCACTTAATCCATTTGTCTCTCAGGCTCCAAGTGTATTTACTGACTCACCAGCCAGAATCCAGTAAGCTACCTCTTTCATTGTCCTACTTTTATGGAGTTTAGAATTGCAAGAGGTTCTTGGAAACCATCTGATCTAACCACTTTATTTTACAGGTGGAACTCCAAGGTGTGAAAGAGGTGAGCCTTTCCCTCCTGCTAGTAGTGACAGAGATGAGAACTTGGCTTGCTGTCCACCAGCCCAGTCTTTCTCCTGCCCTCTGCTGCCTTGGGTCTCCTGCTGAGATTGTGCTCTGAGAGTTGTGGATGGATTCATGACTAATTGATTGCTACAGACTCCCAAGGAAGAGGTAATGGGGAGGAAGCTGATTACACGGTCAAGAGTTTTCTTCTTTTGATCCTTCTGTAAATCAAGCCTTTCTCTCTTGATTGGTTCTCACTGGAGACACAGAGCCAAGTTGCTAGGGACATATGATAATGGCTTTGTACAAAAGGATATTAATATGTTAATCACCAAACACCTACTGAATGTGGAGTCTATTCCCAGCCCTCTGCTGGGTGTCATGAGTCATACTGAAGGACAAGCCATGGCTCTCAACTCACAAGGATGGCACAATGTCTTTTGGGGTGGCACGGTTAAGCAACATCAAAGAAGAGCATATGTAGTCAGAATTTCAGTTACATGGTATGTATGCTATAGGAGTTCAGAGGGGAAGATCTGTGTGATTGAGACTGTGGGCAGCTTGAGGACTCTTCATGGAAGAAAGGGGACTTAGTAACAAACATCAAAAGACGGTACTAGGGTGCTCCTGTCCACCCTAGTCTTCTCTCTCCAGACCCAGTCATCTCTGCATCTACACGTAATCCATCTCTGTTCATGATTTTCCAGAACAACTCTGGTTTCAACTAAATTTCATTTTATTAAATCATATAATTTATTGTCAAACCGAATGCAATTTGATTTTTAATGTGATTTAAGACCTTTGATGTACATTAGAAGGAAAAAAGTCTTTTGTCAGAACAAAGGGACATTTTTTTCAGTTTAGAGAATGTGGTTGCAGTGTTCGTTATTCATATTCAACAATTTCTAATTTTACCATGTCACATTTTCACATTTTACCCTTTTTAGTGTGATTTCTCAAACGACATTTTATTTGATCATAAAAGTAAACCACAAGGAAGATAGGATATTGTTAATATTCCTGTTTTAGAGATGGAACAACTGAGACTCAGCGAGATAAGGTGCTCTGCTCAGAGGTGTAAACTGAGGGGACACTGAAGGGTTTGAACACAGACACTCTGATTCCAGCCCAGGGCTCTTCTTCATCAGTTTATCTGGTTAGTCCTTTTAATTGGTACTTTAGTCTGTGGTTCTTGATCTTTCCTTTCCCTGAAGAATAAAGATAAAATCAGTCAATAGAATACTGTCTTCATAGCATTATTAGAAGTAAATTCTTCAAAGTCCACAAGTGTCAATGAAACTCTTGGAATGACAAGAGTTGTTATTAGTTTCAGCCCTGATTTTTGGTTGGCTTCAGTCTGCCATGAATTGATCCTTTTCTGTAACCTTCTTTTCAGTTATACTGAATCCAAATACGTTTTCCAATTGTGAATTTTCTGATTCTTTCCCATTTCATTGTTTTTACCTAGATTCCCAAGAAATTGAAAATCACTCATTACTTTTTATATTCACGGCAGATGGTGGCATATTTTTATAGTTTTCCAAAAAATCACCAATGCTACTTTCTACTATGGTTGATGTTACAGAAATGTGACATCTGAAACTTTAAAAATTAACATCACAGAATTATGTACATTTTCAGTGTTCTCCAACATATATGATTTATGAAGGCAATTTTTTCTCTTATAATAAAGTCATATAATAATTTCTTGTTTATCATTCCAGGCCAGTTGAATAACATACTTTAACCTCCTTTGTAGAGCCCTAAACTAGGTACGTGTGTATGTGTGTGTGTGTGGTGTGTGCGGACATTTGTGTAATGGGAACTAGAAGAGAAATTGAAGACATGGTAACTGTTCTCAAAGAGCACACAGTCTCACTGGGGAGACAGAATATAACCTTTTGCAAGTGCCATTAGAAGTGATGGTCACTATTTGTTACTGTTAATTTTGGGGGTCAATTTGACTGGCCATGGATGCTAATTTAAACATTTTTTCTGGATGTGTCTGTGAGAGTGTTTCCAGATAAGATTAACATTTGAATTGGTGGATTCAGTTGACTGCCCTCCTTAATGTGGGTGGACATCATCCAAGCCACTGAGGGGGTTAATGGAACAAAGGGCTGAGGAAGGAGGAATTCACCCCTCTGTTTCTGCCTCATTGCCTGAGCTGGGACATGTCATCTCATCTTCTCCTGCCCTTGGACTGGGATGGTACCATCAGTTGTCCTGGTTCTTAGGCCTTCAGACTTACACTGAGTTACGCCACCAGCTTTCCTGCCTCTCCAGCCTGCAAATGCAGACTGTGGGACTTCTCAGCCTCTATAATC
>NW_012148952.1:9099415-9104082 GCF_000956105.1 Propithecus coquereli
GAACAAATGAATGAAAGAACACATGGTGGGAGTCAAAGTCTGCTCTGAGAATGCAGGACTGGGATACAAGGTATTTGGGGGCACGGGGTGGGAGAGGATAGCAGATATCAGAACCTTTGCTACTCAGAGCTTTCTGTCACCATTCATGATTTCACTGTGACCAAAAAGCAGTGACTGCATTTATTGTCCATTTTACTTTTTAAGGAAATCGTTGCCAGATGAACCGACTGCCTGGTTTGAGGAGGACTTGGTGAGACGACTGATACACATTCCTTGTGCTCACATTTTGGACTCAAATTGATTCTATTCATTTATTCACCTACTTGAAAAAACTTCCAGTAATCCAGAAACGTCTCCCTTTGTCACCAAACACAAAAACGTGTTTTAATGTGTTTACCTTCAAAAGGGTTCCATTCTGATGGGAGAACAGTGTGAAGTTTGAGTGTTGATGTCACCTTCTGAAGCTGGGCGATGGCCAGCAGGCATGCTCCAGGATGGCTGTTCTGACCAGTCAGTGCCTGGGCCTGTCAGTTATGAACTATTTTTAATATCATCCTCAAATGTAGGTATAAGTGAAATACTTTGTACCACTTTGGGCCCAAACAATTCATTAAAAAAATGTGTTGGCAACATGTCATGCTGCATAATATGTCATATTACGCAGAATGGGGATAATTTTCATTAAAATCTATTGCTCTATGGGTAACTGCATTAGAAATTCACAGTGGTGAAATCATGTTTGATGCTTGAACAATGGAAACAGATTATAAGTTGTTATTAGGATAAAGTGACTAAGGTGAAGATAACAAATTGAAGTAGCTGCTCCCTCATCTATGGCCTGTGGGAAGTTACACGTTCTGTTTGAGGCCCTGGAGACAGATGGACTGGATTCAAATCCTGACTCTGCCATTTGTTAGCTGCATGACCTTGGACAAGTTCCTTAACTTTTCCGTAAAATGACTGTGACAATCATTCATATGTCTTAAAATTGTCCCAAGGATTAAGTAGCTTAAGACATGGAAAGCCCTTAGGGAAGTTTCTAAAACATAGTAAGTGCTCAGTCAATGTAAGTAATTATCATATTCTTATGATTACATTCATTTATTTGGAGTACAACTAGGAAGTATCTTGCTCTAAAATACACACACATAGAGATGGGGAACAAGGAATATTTGTCTTCTTATGATACCTTTTATAATTAAACCATCATTTTGGTTATACATGAAGATCTTATTACCACAGTATACTTACAATTTTACTGAAATTTCCCAACTGAAAGTGAGGAGTTGCTTTTCTAAACTCACCTCATACCCTCTCCTTCCCAGCGGTGATAGCTTGGCCTTTTGCAAAGTTGCTTTCAATGCTTAAACTGTCAATTCAACACTCCTCAAATATGGAAGGGAGTCTTCCTACCTTCACGGGAAGGACTGCCATGCTCTCTGCCAGCCTGATGTGACATGGAATGCCAAGGTGGCTGATGTGGGACACCCGAGCCTCCAACTAGGGAGCAGGCTGCGGGGCCAAGCATCTAGAAGCCATTCTTGTGCCAACAGGTGAAGGAAATGGTCAACTTTCCCTGAGCATATTAGGGCAAAGCCAACCCTCCTTGGCAACCAGGTGATGAGGATTCAGTGTTTAAATTAACTCTCAGTAAACTCAGTTTAATGTTTCTCCTGGAAGGATGAGCATTCTAGGCAGAAGGAATGAATGCGCAAAGCCTCTGAGATATGGCTTATTTACGAACAACAAGGAATTTTATGCAGTTGGTGCATACACTAAAAGATTCAAGAGAAGACAGGAGAGAGTTGTAATGTAGGCAAAGGAATGTTCAAGAATAGCAGCACTATTTACCAAACATTAACTGAACGCCTACTATGTGCATCAGTAAACAAGGTGGTCACAACCTCCTGCTTTCACTGAGCTAATAGAACTTGAAGGAACTTGATTATCAGGCTAAGCAGTTTGGATTTTATTCTGTGATGATGGGGAAATGATGGAGGTATATTAAGTGACAAATGACATGATTGGAAAAGCATTTTGAAAGATCATTCTGATGGAGGGGTAGCCAATGGGAGCCTCACTGGCTAGAAGACCACAGCAAATGTCCACACAAGAGAAGGCAATGGCTTAAACAACAGTGATGCAAAGCATAGATCTTTAGGAAGCAGAATTGACAGAATGTGATGGCCAACTTTAAGTGGATGGTAAAGTAGAAGGAGAAGAGGAAGATAACTCTCAGAATTCTTTTTTGGACAACAGGTTATATACTGAACAAACAAGAGGGGTTGATGACACATAAAGCTCCTAGAAGCCCAGCACAGAGCTTGACGCAGAGTATGTATCCAGTAATGCTGGCTGTGGTGAAACACTGCACAGTACTTGACGTAGAGTGAGGGCTTAATACCATTAGTAGAAGGCAAGATAAAGTCATTCCATGCTTATTAATGTACGACAGATCTAGCTGGATCGAGGACAAAGCCTACGTGTCACAGTCCAGCATTCAAGAAGAAAACAATGCAGCCAGAAGAGAAATTGGAAACATGTCACTATTGCTGAAGAGTGCACAGTTTAGTTGGAGAAACATGATATATCCTTTTGCAGGGGGCTTCAGAATCTATGGTCACTACTCTATTTGCTTGGGTAGATTTTAATCAGTCTTTCAAAATATAATGAGTAAGGTCCTTCCATGTGACCAAAAGCTATAAATATGCTCAGTACTTATGGGAGCTGAGCATACATGTATCAATTGGATCTCAGTTTAAATCTGCTTACTATTGCAACTATTTCATTTTAGACTTTATCTGAAGAACAGCATTTTAATCCCCTCTTCCGGGCTGGTGTATGAGCTAGTTCCCAGTACTATTCTTCCTTGGATGACTACACAGCTCTCTCCTATCTGGAATGTTAGCCAATATTCCTATTTTGCTTTAGCGTTCTCAAAGTTCTCTCAGCCTTCATTAGTTACCTTGCCCCTCATTTGACGATTTGCCAACACCTGCTGATATTCTTTTCATCATTCCCTTGATTTTATTTTTCAAAATTTTATTGTTATTGGATTTTCAAATATTATCTTGTATTCACAATTAGACAAATGTTCCTGATGCCACAGTCGTTCATTACCTAAAAGGAACCAATCTTAGGTTCCCAACTCAAGTTTTCTAGAACTTTCTGAAAGTTTCTATGATAAGCCCTTGTTCTACAAGATGGCAGAGACTTATTCTCAGTCAACTTGGGGATGCCCCTGCATCTAGAGTCTAGAGGAGATCACAGAGACCTTTTCGTTTTTCCACACCGTCATCTTCTGAGAGGTCCACTGTCTATTCAGTCTTGAGTTGTCAGTTCACATGGGTTCTTGCCTCTTCTATCATACCCTTCTATAAGACCTCTCAAGTCTGGCAACTGTTCTTCAGTAGGACTTGGAATTCAGCTGCTGGGTTCTAGGAAGCTCAGTGAATCTCTGAGCTACATCTGCCCAGACCCAGCAAATAATCACCATTCTCTGGTGTCTTGCCCACCTACCCAAAACTTACATGGAGCAAAGGGGCATAAGACCCTCTATATCATGGACCCCCTAAACCTACCTGGGCTTTCAGCCTTGCCCTGGGGTGGTGAGTAAGACAGATCATAGGACTCCTCTCACAGGGACCCATAATTTGGGTAAATACACATTGCTTTGTTTTTACTTTTCTTTCCTAACTGAGAGATTCTTGATTTAGTCTTTTGTACTATAATCCCTTCTCTGAGTCATCATGTCTTTTATTTCAAAATCCAATACTTTATGCTCTGAGTTCTGTTTATTTACATTTAAGGGCTTGGATTTTTGAAATTCTAAAGAACAAACTCCCTTTTCCTTCCTTGCTTTCTTAGCATCGTAGGCTTCCTGAGGTATTAATACAGAGTACACCAACTGGGAGAAGAGGGACAGGATACTTGGAAACAGATTTAGACAAAAGTTGTGGTTAAGATATCAAAATAGTATCTTGCCCCACGTGTCTTCCTCCTCTCTCTTCCAGCAAGCCCTGGGCTGGTTACTAGGAGGGAATCTAGACATGGCGATGGTTTAGTTGTCACACTGTAAGATCTTTATCAAGCTAATGTGCTGAATGTCTCTGTTATAAGACCCACAGCAGTAATTTTCAAATGATGATTTTCACAGTCTCCCTAGGGGATGATGACTCAGATTCATGGAGAGAGTTTAAAGATCTAGGGAATTTGTGAAAACATCTTCCTAGGTCTACATCGGTGATTCTTAAACTTCATTGTGCATCAGAATCATCTACAGGATTTGTGAAAGCAGATTGCTGGATTCCACCCCCAGAGTTTTTGATCCAGTAGATGTAAGACAAATCCTGAGATTTTACATTTCTCATAAGTTCCCAGGAGATGCTGCTGCTGCTGCTCTGGGGACCCCATTTTGAGAACCACTTCTCTAATGACTGGTTCTCACCCTTTGATGCATTTTTGAATCATTTGGTTAGCTTTTAAAAATCTTAATGCTGAGAGTACACCTTACACTGAGTCTATTACAATCTCTGAGGGTGGGACCCCAGGCATCAGCAATGTTTAGAACTACTTGGGTGATTCCAGTGTGCACCCAGTTTGAGGACCAGTTCTTTAATCCTTAAATTCTCAAACTTCAGTGAGTATATAGTCCATCTGGGGATTTG
>NW_012148952.1:9105532-9108010 GCF_000956105.1 Propithecus coquereli
TCTGGGAACTGATTATGGGCATAAAAAAATAAAACAACTCATACATCCACCAGAGCTTATTGTATTATCAAGTAATACACCTGCCTCTCTGATAAATAGGACTCAGTAGAACAGTTAATAAAAGCCCGAGAGTTATTTGGTGCAGAAATACAACAGTATAAGGCTACTCAAATGCAGTCTATGGTGATTTTTTTTCATCATAAGAAAGGCCTTGAAATTCTAATGGTAATTGAAAGCGATGTTTTTCTCACCATCAGAACAGAGGGAGGACATTTTATATTTCACATGAAATCTCTCAGGGAATCTAGGTCCCAGGAGCTGGACACTTTTGCAAACATACAAAAATAATAACGTGCCCCAAATGACAATCATGTATAGCTCTGAGTCTTTGCAAAGTTCTTCCACACACATGATCTCTTTGGATTCTAATACCATGTGGATTAGGCCGTGTAGGCATCATGCACATTTGGCTGATTGAGCGGTGAAGCCCAGAGACATTAAGGGACTCACCCAGGTACCAATGCCACTGCAGGCAGAGCTGTCTCTGGAATGGCACAGCCAGCCACTGTCTCCACAGAGTGAGAAGTAAATGTTTGTGATGAACTCAAAAATATTTGTGGCATTGTGTTTCTTAAAATGGTAGATCACAGAATTCTTGAGCTAGAAGTGCCAGCAGCAGACTATTGTGACAGCCACTCTGCCAGCAGAAAATGTCAGTCCAAATGGCTCAGGAGACTAGTGTCGATTTGGCTGTAGATGAGCAGGAGTTCTGGAGACCCTCTGTCACTTTTGGTGACTCTTTTCACAGTTTTCTCTACATCCTTTTTTCTTTTGCTATGAAGTTCTTAATATTTGACTGACATAATTTTTACTTCTTAAAGATTTTTTTCTTCTTTCATTTTCTTCCTTTTAATTTGGAAAAGAACTAACTGCATGCTATGATTTGGATGTTGTTTGTCGCCACCAAAACTCCCGTCGAAGTTTTATCCCCAAAGTGGCAGTGTTGGGAGGTGGGGCCTAGTGGGAGGTGTTTGGATCATGGGGACAGATTTCTCATAAATAGACTAATGCCCTCCCTGAGGGGTGGGTGAGTTCTGGTTCTCAGAGGTATGGATTAGTCCCCATGAGAGCAGATTGTTTAAAAGAGTCTTACTTCTTGGTTTCTCACTCCCTTCCTCTCTCATCATGTGAGCTTTTTGCACAAGCCTACTCTCTTTCTGCTTTTTGCACCAGTGGAAGCAGCATGAGGTCTTCACCAGCGGCTGAGCAGATGCTGGCACCATACTTCTTGAACTTTCCAGTCTGCAGAACTGTGAGCTGAACAAACCTCTTTTCTTTATACCCAGCCTCAGGTTTTCTGTGATAGCAACACAAAACAGACTAGGACACCGCTCATGATGCTCCAAATACAATTCTTTGGGTAGATGATAAAAATAAAGTCACCTTCGTGTATGTACATCACATTTTCCTTATCCATTCACTTGTAGATGGACACTTAGGTTGATTCCATACCTTGGCTATTCTGAATAATGCCGCAGTGAACATGAAAGTGGGGCTATCTCTTCAATGTAGTAATTTCAGTTTCTTTAGTTATATACCCAGAAGTGGGATTGCTGGTAGTTCTATTTTTGGTTGTTTTTTTTCTATTTCTTACAACTTTTTTTTTTATTTCAATAGATTTAGGGGGTACACGTGGTTTTTTGATACATGATGCATTTGATGTATTTATTTTATAAATCGCATAGTAGTGAAGTCAGGGCTGTTAGCTAATGTACCCATCACCTGAATAGTATATATTGTACCCAATTGGTAATTTCAATCCCACACCCCTCTTTCATCCTCCCCCCTTGTGAGTCTCCAGGTCCATTATACCATTCTGAATGACTGTGTATAACCATCTCTTAGCTCCCACTTATAAGTGAGTACATGCAGTGTTTGTTTCCTGTTCCTGAGATATTTCAATTAGGATAATGGTCTCCAGTTCCATTCAAGTTGCTATGAAAGACATTATTTCATTCTTTTTATGGCTGAGTAATATTTCATGGTGTATGTATATAACAAATTTTCTTCATCTACTCATCAGTTGATGGGCACTTAGGTTAATTCCATATCTTTGCCATTGAGAATTGTGGTGTGATAAACATATTCATACATGTGTCTTTCTGATATAATTACTTCTTTTCCTTTGGGTAAATACCCAGGAGTGGGATTGCTGGATCAAATGGTAGGTCTACTTTTAGTTCTTTGAGGAATCTCCATACTGTTTTCCATGGAGTTATACTAGTTTGCAGTCCCACCAGCAGTGTATAAGTGTTCCTTTCTCTCTGCATCCATGCCAGCTTCTATTGTTATTGGACTTTTTAATAAAAGCCATTCAAACAGGTGTAATGTGATAGCTCATTGTGGTTTTAATTTGAATTTCTCTGATAATTAGTGATGTTAAGAATTTTTTCAAATGTATATCTTTTATTTTTTTAT
>NW_012148952.1:9119482-9120903 GCF_000956105.1 Propithecus coquereli
AACAATGCCTATTTCATGCTCATGTTTGTAGGTATTTCTTTCCTTATGATTATTGTTTGTTTTTCTTTTTCTTGACATTGTGGTCTATACATAAAGAGTTTTGTGGCAGAGAAATGGCAATTGTTATATTAGGCACCAAAGGAAAAATAAAATTTTAATTACAGACCCTAGAAGCTTTTTGTTTTTCTTCATGGCTACCCCCAGAATTATCAACTCTGATGCCCATGTAGCCATTGTGCCTAGACTACCTGTATTAATCTTCTGGTGCTGTCCTAACAGTACCACAAATTGGGTGATTTACAACAGAAATTTATTGTTTCACATATCTGGAGGCTGGAAGTCAGATACCAAGGTGTTGGCAGGGCCATGTTCCCTCTGAAGCCTCTAAGGGAGGATCCTTCTTTGCCTCTTTCAGTTCGCGGTAGCTCCAGACATTTTCTGGCTTATGACAGCATTATTCTAATCTCTGTCTCTGTTTTTCACATAACTTTCTGTGTGTCTCTGTCTTCACATGGATTTTTCCTCTCCTTTTTAGGATGCCAGTATGTTGGATTAGGGCCTACCCTGATGACCTCATCTTCATTTAATTATATCTGCAAGGCTCTGTTTTCAAACAAGGTCACATTCCCAGGTACTAGAGGTTAGGACTTTGGCATATCTTTTTAAGGGACACAATTCAATTCATAATATCACCGTTCTTGAACCAAAACTTTTTTCTTCTTTTTTGATCATAACTTTTTAGTACAGCTTAGATGGCTAATATTTCAAAAGGAACTTTAGTGAAATTTAAGTGGGAAAATAACAGCACTATGTCCAAAGAACTAGTTCTAGTAAAAAGAAGCAAAGAGTTCTTTGTGCCAAGATAATCAGATTGTGAGGGACCATGTCAGGGATGCTGCTCCCTCTCCCTGCCTGGGCTCCTTGCCTGTTTCACAGATGAGGCCCGTGGGAGCCATCTTGTTTTTCTAAGACTGGAAGCTCTTGTTCTTTGATATATCACCCTGTTCACAGTCAAATCCCAACTTCCCTAAACTAATCCTTTTCTCTCTTTCCAATGGTCTTTTCTAACTAAGGACATTCCACTGAGTTCTGTGGGAGGAATCTGTCTCAGTTACCATTAATTGATACACACAAGTCTAAAGTGGATGATCTTGCTTTCTTCCTTACCCATGTTATAAGCATAGTTTCTTCTGGAGAGTTCTGAGATAATTTCTGGTTCTTTCTCTTTTTTCCCCCCATCTCCTGCTGAGAAAAGTCTACATTACAATACTGAAAATAATAGGCCCCCTCTTATCGAATGCAATTGGAACTGGTAGTTGTAATTAAAAAAATGAGTTGGATTATACAAAGGATATATGTATATAATTTTAAGATAAACATAAATGAATGCTAATTTAATAAAATAAAGAATTTTACATTGC
>NW_012148952.1:9122173-9123104 GCF_000956105.1 Propithecus coquereli
ACTTCTCTAAGCATTTAAGTTAATTTCAGAGAAACATTTTCCACTCACTAGTGCAAATAATAATTATGTAATAATAAAAGTATAAGTAATAATAAATAAGGCTACAATTATAGTCAGAAGTACAATTGGTGTAAATAGGTTTATATACAAGCAGAATTCAACATGTAGCCAAGCAGGGGCTGGAGTGCTTGCCTGTTCTTGACATGCTATGACTTGCTGTAGGAATTTATTCCTGTTTTCCAGAGCAAATAGAGAGTATAAATTTATCCAGCAACCTAATTGTATGCAAGATAGTTAAGAAAGCTTCTGCTGTACCACAAGTGCATAGTCATTCAATGACAATTTCCTCAGACTTACTGTTCTCACAGACAAGGAGGAAATTAAGGCCCCAAGAGTTATAGTGACTTCCTAATGACATGGCAATTCATAGGCTGCACTGGAGTTAGGACAAATTTTTCCAGTCTCTGAGTTCATGAATACTCCTATACTGGTATTTTTTTTGTTAAGGTCTTACACAAATAGTTCTACAGGAAGTGTGGAACTCTTTTTCACCAAATTACATTTGTAGGCTGGGTGACAACACTTTAGCTTGAGGAAATTTGTTTGTTCGTTTGTTTTTTGCCTAAAGATATGATTTTTTGCTTGATCTTAAAACTATATTTAGGTTTGAAAGCTAGACTCTTCTCATTACACTGAAAAAGAATTTTAAGCAGTTTTGAAGTCCATTGGGCTTCCACATCAATTATTCTGGTCTCCTTCCACTGAACATTAAACGTCTCTAGCAGAGATGAATTGCTTCTTGTGAGGTTTCACTCCCATTTTGTTTTAGTAGGATTTATACTGCTGCCTTCTCAAGGCTGTCAAGTTCTCTTTTCTGAGAATTCCCAGGAAGAAGAGCGATGGGACAGGAAATAGGAAAAATCTTGGGGAT
>NW_012148952.1:9124521-9131390 GCF_000956105.1 Propithecus coquereli
ATGTATAGTTGTTGACATTTTAAATCTCTTACAGTGCAGGTGAAATAATGGGAAGAGCAAAATGAATAAAGTGTTTGGCATATAGTTGAGTTTGGCATAAGCTCAAAAAAATGTTTATTTTCTGAAAAAAATTAATACATTATAAAGAACCAGTAGTTCTCTTGTAGTCCAGAAAGACTCTTTCCTCAACTGAGAAGATTCATTTGAAAAACTGCTGGTTCCACCAGGATGGCCTTGACGTGTGCTGAGAAAGGTGGTTTTAATTAAAGCTATAATGCTTCACCATCTGAACTTTGTTTATTGCTTCATGGATCTTATTTATGAAGAGCAGGGGATGCATAAATTCTTAAATGTGAAACTTGGGTTGGAAGAATTAGAGGAAAAATTAATTTTACACTGTAACCAGGAGCATAAACATATTTGCTTCTGTCTGGAACTAAATATGAACTTGGTTTCTGCTAGTGAAAAAACCAAGGCTGTTGCTACACAATGCCAACAGGTCTGCTTGTCTGAAAGCATAAAATCAGAACATCTGGATAACATGGTACCTTTTAAGCATTTCCAGCTGACTTAGTGCATATATATGCTACAAAACCCACTAGAACTAAAATTTGCAATCATCCAACGTCACAAGTTATCTCTATAGTTCTTAGCAAAGCTTGACCATTCTGGTTCCCTGTGATGTTTAAAATGTCAAAACCCACTGGGATTTATTAAAAGTTGACCATTTGCATATTGCCTATGGGTTGACACTGAGTTCCAAGCAAAATGATTATACATATAAATTATTTAAAGAAAGCCAATCCTGTAGGTTGGCTGACAGTATGATGCTAGAACATCTGAATGTCATGGGGAGTTTTAAACATTTCCAGCTTAAAATCCAATGATTAAATTTAATTTATGACTATACATATAAATTATATAAAGAAAGCCAACCCTAGAAAAATGTAGGTGTATGTGTGTGTGTGTGTGTGTGTGTGTGTTTGTGTGTATCTGTGTAAGATAAATGAAGGCTAAAGCCCAAGATGCAGGGTCCTTTCTACCAGCAGAGACTGGGTCCAGGGCTTTTGGATTGATTTCATTCTCTCTGGTGTTAGAAGAAATATTTCTGAAGTGTCATCACTGAGGTGGTCTGTTTTGAGCAGCAGAATTTCCCCTGGATCTCCAAAGTGCTTAAAAATTAATTCCCAAGAATCCTAAGGGAAATTATGATAGTGTGTCTTTCTCTCCAACTGTACTGTTAAGTCTTTAGGGGCAAGACCTCTGTCTTAATCAGCCTTGTGTGTTCAGTGACTAGTATGCCGTGCATGCTCAACAAATATTTGTTGCAGGAATGAAAGGACTGCTGGTCAATAAGAAAACAGTTGATCCAGCCTGTTTGATGACACCTGCTTCCCCCATTGATCCTAGAGCATGGTGTTTCTCAAATCACGTTGTAGTCAGTGCGGTCCTGGGGCACCTGTATCTGAATCACTGGAGGACTTTCTAAAAATGTATATTCCTACTGAAACAGACTCCGAAATTGAGCCTCAGAACCCTGTGTTTTCAGCAAGCTCCCTCACACAGGCGATCCTTGTACAGACTGGGGTTGCCAACCACTGTGTTAGTGATTGTGCACCTCTACTTCCCATCTCCATGCAAAAACAGTCATCAGCGAGACAGCTTGCAGAGTTAGCTTTTTGAGTGTTTAATTTTCTATATGCACTGCCACCAGATAAGGAAAGTAATAGTGACCATATGATTGTAATATTCTTCAGCTGGGAGTCACTAGCACATGAGATCTGTGATCCAATCTTACAAATATAATTTCTGACTTCTGCTGTAATACAAAACGTTATCAAATAGTTAAAAATGAAACAATTTAAAAGTGCAATCTCAGAGGTGGGGGGCAAGATGGCTGACTAGAGACGTTGCTTGAGAGACCCTCCAAAAGGGAAAGTAGGATTTCAGATAAAAGTAGAAGGAAGAGGAGACTCAGCTCAGGTGTAGGTCATAGAGAGAGTTGCCAGTGACTGCCAGGGACCTCATAGAGGAAAATCGTGAAGCAGAGAAGGAAGAAAATTAAGGAAAAAAGATACCAGTGAGGATCAAACCCACAGAGGTTCGGAGCCCAGTGAAGGGGTAAGGGGGGGTCCATCTCTCCCTCCCACGTGCCTTCAGTGACTAGCAGGCTACCAAGTTTCTTGGAGGCTTTTCTATCCCCACAAGCCCAGGCATGTGGCAAACACGGAATAGTGGGGAGAACTTGTGTGACCCCAGAGCTTGGACATTCCACGTGAGGTTCCCCTCCAAGGAGAGTGACCTGAGAGGCCAGAGAGCTGGCTTTCTTACATTCAGATGCTTTTCCTTCCCCAAGCCTCCCCCGTCAAGTGCAACTGGGAAAGATGTTTGAGCCAAGAATTTGGAGAGTGGCCATCTCTCTCCAGCGGGCGTGTGCTATACGCTGAGGTTTCCATGGAGAGTGGGACGCATGTCTTTCCCCTTGGGGACCTGCAGTGGACCTGGGGGCGCTGAATCTGGGAGCTCCCTGCCTGCAGGCATTTCACAGAAATGGGTGCCAGCGGGTCAGACATCCAGGCCAGGGGGAGGTTTGAGAGCTGGACTCAGGTGGCGAGGAAGCCGGAATGGACAGAACTGACAGGAGAATACTGTTCCGAGATATGGTGACCAGGGAGAGCATCCACCCTTCCCCACAGGAAAGCTGCGCTATTGGATTAGGGCAGGTCCTCCGTCAGGGAAGACCCCAGCCCAGCACTGTAGCAACCCAAAGTTTAGGCTCCCCCACCATGAACAGCCCTCTGGGTTTAAAGAGCTTGCCCTGACTTTCTTACAAGCAGCTCCCCCTGATGGCCAGGAAAGCAACCTCTGAGCCCTGCTGGGGCCTTGCCAAGCCTTCCAGGCTCGTGGAACCTAACCACACTCGCTTCACTCCTCCACACACCTCTGCTGTGGTGCAGATCAATCAACCCCCTGTGATACCCAGGGCCCCTCCCAAAGGTGGGGCACTCAAGTGCTCCACCTGAGGGACTAGAGTTTACCACGGGCAAAAAAAGAACATCGCAGCAGTTAGCTCTTTCATGCAAGCATCAACCACTAAGAGGGAGAACAACTCTATAGCTCATCACAGCATCTACCAACTCGATTAAACAGAGTGTGGCTGATTCTTACTCACAAGTACCACCCACCACCTAGGAGATTAAGCTGGGGGGCCCATTACAATTCATACTGCTGGGACGAAGTGACAACAGCAGGATAGAGGCAACCCAAGGGGACATTGTTTATTAGGAGAGAAATAAAAGTTACAGGCAGCTCAATCTGTGAGGGGTCTCCCTCTTCCATTGCAGACCTCTGGGCTGACTGGGGAGTTGCTCTGAATCTGTGCAGAGACATTCCACCAGAAAGGAGGTGCAGAAAAGATCAGGTGCCTGACAATACCAGGCTTCTGCAACTGATGACATCCTGATCTCTCTGGTGTGCAGAACCAAGTCTGCTCAGCACCCAGCCATCCAGCAGTTACCTTAGCATCACCCCCACTGGGCCCGGGAGGGAACAGATGCTCCCCTGTCTTGAGCTCTGTAACTGGCTGTTGAGCACGCCTCCTCCCTGTCATGGAAGCTGAACACAGGGGGTGCCTCAGATGGCACAGGCACCACTTTGGAAGCCTTGGGCAACTGCCTCAGTGGGTGCTAGGTGTTTCAGGAGAACCTTGGTCGACCAGTAGCTCTGGCCCACCTACATGGATCCTGGGCCACTGAGAGAAACCCCTGCCTGAGTGAATGGGCATCATTAGTCTCCATGCTGATGGAGCAGCCCCCGCATATGGGCAGCTCTGCCCCAGAAATCCTCTCAGCCAGCTTTGAAGCTCTTGCTGGTGCCTGAGTCCAAGCCTTTGCCCCTGTAGCTCTAGGGACTGTGCCAGGCTCATGACTCCACCCCTTAGACTCCAGAGTTGTGCCTGACCCCAGGACCCCCAAACTGAGTCCCCATCACTACCACTGGGCCATCAGAACATCCCTGAGATGCAATATTTCATCAAGACCCCCCCAACCCTGAGCAGCTGTCACTCCTGGACTTGGTTTAAGAAAGTCCCCAGCAAAGGTGAACAGGAGCCCTGCATACCTGCTAACCCAGAGCTGAGAGAAGAGAAGCCACATGGGAAGAAACCAGCAAAAGAACCTTGGAAATGTGAAAAAACAAAATAGTGGACTCCACCCACCAGGAAATTGCCAAAATGACAGAAGTGGAATTCAGAATATGGATGGCAAATAAGATGATTTGTATTAAAGAGAAACCAGAAAACCAAGAAAAAGAAGCCACAAACATTTCAAGAAATCAATGAAAAAAGTAAAAAAGTCACTAGAGAGCTAGACAATATAAGAAAGGATAAAATAAAATTTAAAGAAATGAAAGAGTCATTAAGGGAATTTGAAAGTGCAGTTGAAAGCTTTAAAAACAGGCTAAACCAAGGAGAAGAAAGAATCTCAGAGCTTGAAGACAAGGCTCTCAAGATAAGCCAGTGCCTCTGTCACTCAAAGAGGCAAAGAAGAGCATAAAAAAGTCTGAGCAATCAGTGAGAGAGATATGGGACTATGTGAAGCATACTAACGTTTGAATTATAGGTATCCCTGAGGGTGAAGAAGAAAGAGCTAAAAGCATGGAAAAATTATTTGAGGAAATTATTGAGAAAAACGCCCCAGACATCACCAGAAATTCAAACACAGAGATACAAGATGGACATCTAACACCAGGAAGATTTATAACAAATTGGTCATCTCCAAGATACATAGTAATCAACTTGGCCTAAGTCAAAATGAAGGAGAAAATTCTGCAATCAGCAAGACAAAAGGATCATATAACCTACAAAGGAAAAGCCATCAGGCTAACTGTAGACTTCTTAGTGGAAAACTTACAAGCCAGAAATGATTGGAGCCCCATCTTCAATCAACTTAACCTGAACTGCCAGCCTAGAATTTTGTGTCCTGCAAAACTAAGTTTCCCAACAAACAGAGGAATTAAGTCCTTTCCAGACAAGCAAACACTGAGGAAATTTGTCATGACCAGACCTGCTCTTCGCAAAATACTCACAACAGCATTATACACAAATCAGCACAACAGATACCCACCAGTGTAAATTCACCTAAGCGAAGTATCACAAGAATGGAAAAACAAACACCACATGTGCTCACTATTAAATTGGAACTAACTGATAAGCACCCTAGTGCACAGAGGGAAGTAAAACTCTGGAAAGCAACCACAGGGGAGAGAGGATTAGGGGAGAGGAATAAAACAAGCTGACGGGTACTATGAACAATATTTGTATGACAGGCACACCTATAGCCAGGACTCAAGCGTTACAAAAATGATCCATGTAACCTAAAACTTTTGTACCCCCTTAACATTTCGAATTAAAAAAAGATGCAATCTCTTAAAAAATTTACATATTTAACATAACAAATAGAAAGTTTCTGATACATATAAGCATTTTTTCCCAAATTAGTGTGCTTCTTTTTACCAAAGTAATACAAGTATATGATTAAAAAATAGTGAAGATGTGCTTCTGTTTCTACACAGTGTTACTTCTCATATAACATCCCTTTTAGTCATTTTTTTTATGTCTAATATTTACCTCTATCAGCTAGGATGTATTTGTCTACAAGCACCAGGATACACAACAAAAATGGCTTCAACAATTTAGATACTTATTTTCTCACTTCAATAAAAAAGACTGAACATAGGGTATTCTAGCTCTTGGTCAGTCCCTAAACAATTTAACAAGTGATCCAGTCTCTTTCTGGTGTCTACCATTACTATGCTTCATTCATTCTTTTTATTATTGTGCTTGTTACCTCATGGTCACAAAATGGCCACCGTTACTCCATTATTTTGTATGTGCTCCAGGCAGGAAGAAGAACAAAGAGGTCTTGTCTTGCACCTTGAGACTTTTATTGGGAAACCAACTACTTTTCCTAGAGGATCCCCTTCGCCTTCCTTTTATACATAGCTGTCTAGAACTGGGCCAAATGGCCATCCCTTACTGGGGCAATCTTCAAGGGGAGCTTATTAAAAGGGAAGCTTGCTTCAAAGGGAGATTATTAAAAACTGGCTTTACAACTAGGCCTTAAGTGCAGAAAAAGGGTTTCACTCAGAGTGGTGAAGTCTACCCTAACAGCCTGTTTTCCACTGGCCAGTTCATTTTCTTTAGAAAGAAAGTCTCTTGTACTGTTCTTGTCATGGTGGTGGGTGTTTCTCCTGGGGATATCATGTCAGGCAGTGAGCATGTGCTCATAAGGACATGGTAGTGTGTGTACATGTCATGTGCATGTGTGCGTGCACGTGTGTGTGCATGCATGTGTGTCTGTGTGTATGCAAGGGGCTGCGTGACATGGATCATTGACTGACACCGTGGCCAGTAGACGGAGTTTCAGTGTGTGTCCCCTCTTTTGGGCACTCCCTCCCTGACCATTTTCCTTGCTGACTCAGAGTCTGGAATTTCTGGGGGATTCTATGGGGCAGATGGGCTCTTTCTCTTGGTTATAATCTTCTGCTTACTCTTACTCTGGGCTTCCTAGCTACATTTTGCCCACCCAAAGACTTCCATCCTTTTTCTGCCTTTTAGAAATTCATTGCCATCTCTTGTTTGCAGATGGTCCCCTCTTATTCTTTTTGTGTTTGGCTTTAATTCTATCACTTTCATTTTACTGGAACATAAGAGTAAAGTGGCAGGAAAGCTTTTGTGCTAATTTCCATTTTGAACTCAGTATTACTCTTTTTTTAAGTTCATTTTTTTATTTCAATAGATTTAGGAGGTACAAGTGCTTTTGTTACATGGATGAATTGTGCAATGCTGAAGTCAGGGCTGTCAGTGTGCC
>NW_012148952.1:9149835-9151911 GCF_000956105.1 Propithecus coquereli
AGGCTTTCCATTAGGAGACAGGGACCAAGTCACGAGACTGGGACTCAGGAGAAGCTCTGTAGCCACTGGAAGTCTTGGGGATACAAGGTCGGATCCCAGTTTGAAGTGACCTAGGACACTTGGCATGGAACCAAGGCAGGGCGGACCTTCTGGAGCAGCAGTGTGCTGAGTGCAGCTGCCAGCCTCCAATCCTGCCTCCTCCATTTAGTGGCTATATTATTTTAGGGGAGTTGTTTATTGTCTTTGTGCCTACTTCCTCCTACAGAATGGGAACAACAGCAGTGAGCAGTGTCCACTTCGTAGTGTTGTTAAGAGGATTAAGAGTTAGTTCACATAAAAAGAAAGCTTTACATGTGAGCTATTATTTCAGGGCACTATGTGCCAGCACTGTGCTGAACACTTACCAGGTAAGCTGCAAGGCTGACTTCGCTGAGCTCCGAGCACTACACTGTGGGTTCTGGGTCTTTGTGCATCCTTCACATAGGGGGCTCAGCTTTCACTGGAGCCTGGAGTGGCTGAGCTTCATGTGGAGACTGAGGGTACCAACTGGCTAGAGGGGAAGAAACAGATGTCAGGGCCACAATTTTACTCTGTGGGGAGCATTCCAGATGAGTAGAAGTTCAGGTCTTTTAGAAATCTGAGACATTCTAGGAATAGCATAGTGATTCATGCCTTCTCCACCAGTTGCCACTGTGAACTGCTCCTTCCCACCTTACCTCTGTGCTGAGCTCCATGACAAGCTGTGTCTTCTCTTTTCTATTTAAATTCAAATGTTCACATGAAAAATCGTCATATAGGCTGACTTAATTTTCAGCATTACAAGAAGATTTGGGGTGCAGAATCCTATGTATGATGTAGCTGAATTCAGGGAGTGGACACCTTCTCAATAAGATGGCTTGGGGGCTCTAGGCATCTTGCTCTGTATGGTACTCAGCAACGGGTAGTTCTCTACTTCCTCTTTTTCTGCCCTGTCGACTGAACAATCCTTATATTGAAATGGCAGAGCCATCAGATCTGAGAATCCTGAATCACACAGTGGTTGCATGGAGGTCACATGCCCTAGAAAGCTGCCTAGTCTTGAAACAGACTTGTATGAGAAAAAAGGACAATAAAGTTTTTGATGTGTGATTTTGGGCTTGTTTGTTACCCAGCACAGCCTATCCTAGCCTAACACACTTCTTCTGTTCTATCTGTCTTGCTCTCTATCCTCTTACCTCCATCTCACCCTCCTAAACCATGCTAATTACCCTACTCTCACGCAATTGTCAAATGTTAGCAATTTTAACCAAGCTTTCCATTAACCCCTTTGTCATAAGGACTTAAGGAAGGAATTTTGTTATAAGCGAAGGTGAGGAGGACACTTTTTATTTAATTAGCATTAAAAATTATTTCAAGTCCCAAATTATATTCTTCTGGTCCTATGAATGACTGAATACTGAATTCATCCACAAAGCAATTGTACTCCTTTGAGTCGGGTAAAGTCCCCAGAAATGTCACTCTTCTGCAGAAGCCAGCACTCTCTCTCTCTACCATTTGTCCACATTACTGATTTGTCCATCATCTGTTCACATTATCCGTCCATCATCCATCCAAAGTGGGGAATAATGCCATCACCAAATCTAGTTCCTCTATTTTAATGTTTTCTTTCTCAGCCCATTTTTCAGGGAGCTCTCTTTCAAATGCTAACAACCATAGATTAGCTTGAATAGCCTCTCTCATTAATTGTCTGACCAGTGTAAAAATATGTCTTGGGAGAGATTTTACTTCCATACGCCTCTGATAATGCCAAGGCACTGTGCAGTATCTCTAGGACTGTGGCCAACTCAGGAATCAAATTGCTGTTTTGGAGGTATTTGACTCTGTTCTTACAGTAACTATAATCTTGGTATGTCAATTTTGACATTTAGTGGCACGGCCCTTCCCCTGCTTTTTTATAAGATAGGGAATTATTAGTGGTATGGAAGAGGACATACGGAAATATCACTCAATGTCATCTACATCTGTTCCATCAGAAGGATGGGCAAGAATCCATCATGAAAGGTTTAAGTGCCCTCCTGCTAGGGGTGAAAGCAGAGA
>NW_012148952.1:9151961-9153746 GCF_000956105.1 Propithecus coquereli
ATTGATTTAATTTTTCAAGGTATGGATCGAAGTTAATTTTTTGGCATCTAATTTTCTAGCACCATTTGCTAAATAGACTATCCTTGTTCTTCTTTTCATGTGTGTCAAAATCAGTTGTGCATATACATGTGGTATACTTCTAGACTATTCTATTCCATTGAACCGTGGTAAAAGCCATAGACAAATCTTTATACCAATATCACAGTTTTCCTTTCTGAAGCTTTATAATAAATCTTGAAATCAGATAGCATTAGCCCTTCAACTTTGTTCTTTTCTATACTTCTCTTTTAGTGTATAACTCACTGTATTGCCATCACTAATTGACACAACTCTTTCACCTAGTAGCCCAAGAGTCCCCTATAGGTGGAACTCATTTTTTGAAATATCAACTAGACCATGCCACCCCCCTTCTCAACCTACCAGTGGCGTCCTGCCACACTTACACAGGGATGATGTTATAGACGACTTATTGGCTAATGTGAGGACTTCAGATATTATTCTGTCTCTTCAGTTTCATTCACTTCCACTCTAGCCACACTGAGTTTCTTTGCGGCTGCTCCATACACGCCAAACACACCCCACCTCAGGGACCGTGCGCTCCCTTCTCCCTCAGCCTGGAAAGCTCTTCCCACGGAGGGCAGGCGACTTGCCCCTCCTTTTTACTCAGATCTCCACTCCAGGGTACCCACATAGCCAAGGCCTTCCCTGATACTCTCTCTGGGGTGTCTTTTCCACCATCTCTATTCCCACATCCTGATTTCGTTTTCTTCAGAAAACTTTTTATTACATATTTATTAGTTTCTTTGCAGTTTGTTTCCTTCCCTAGATGATGAAAACTTCATGCGCAAAAGACTTTTGTCTGCTTTTTTTCTGTACGCGCACATTTGGAAGTGTGGCTGGAACACAATGGATGCCTCAAACATAAATCTTTGTAATTCATTCCTTAGTCTAGTGCCTGGTGGATAAGAAAGTGTGAAGGAAAGGTTTTACTGAGCAAGCCTGACTGCTGTCCTTTGAAAGCCTTTGGATGGCATCTGGGAACTTGGATCTGGGGAGGGTCCCCACCATTCCCAGAACTGGTAAGTGTGGCTCATCGTACCTAAACTGTTTACGCAAACAGTATGATTGACGCTGAACACTTGCTTTCCTAGTGGGAGTCTGGAATTTTCATGTGGCCAGCCCCCGACAAAAGCGCCTGGGCACTAAATCTCTGATGACTTCCCTGGTGGACAACATTTCATGTGTTGTCCTAATTCAATACTGGAAGAATTAAGCCCTTCCTGTATGATTCTATGGGGAGAAGACTCTTGGAAGCTTGTGCCTGGTTTCCTCCAGACTTCATGCCATGGGCCTTTTCCCGTGGCTGATTTTGCTTTGTGTCTTTTCACTGTAATAAATTATCACCATGAGTATGACTCTATGCTGAGTCTTTTTTTTTTTGAGACAGAGTCTTGCTCTATGGCCTGGCTAGAGTGCAATGATATCATTGTAGCTCACTGCAACGTCAAACTCCTGGGCTCAAGCGAGCCTCCTGCCTCAACCTCCCGAGTATCTGGGACTACAGGAATGCGCCACCATGCCAGCTAAATTTTCTAGTTTTAGTAGAGACAGGGTCTCGCTCTTGCTCAGGCTGGTCTCCAACTTCCGACCTCAAGCGATCCTCCTGCCGTGGCCACCCAGAGTGCTAGGATTATAGGCATGAGCCAGTGCGCCCACTATACTGAGTCTTGTGAGAAGTCCTCCTGGAGAAGTGTTCAATCTGAGGGTGGCCTTAGGGAAGGGATC
>NW_012148952.1:9153796-9157179 GCF_000956105.1 Propithecus coquereli
GTCAGCCTAGCTCACAGCAACCTCAAACTCCTGGGCTCCAGCGATCCTTCTGCCTCAGCCTACCGAGTAGCTGGGACTACAGGCATCCGCCACCATGCCCGGCTAATATTTTTCTATATATTTTTGGTTGTCCAGCTAATTTCTTTCTATTTTTAGTAGAGACAGGGGTCTCGCTCTTGCTCAGGCTGGTCTCGAACTCCTGACCTCTAGCAATCCTCCTGCCTTGACCTCCCAGAGTTCTAGAATTGCAGGCATGAGCCATCATGCCCGGCCTGTTGATGTTAACCTTGATTACCTGTCTGACTTAGTGTTTGTCAGGTTTTTGCACTGTAAAGTTACTCTTTTTCCTCTTTTTTCCATGCTACTCTTTGGAAGAAAGTTACTACTTATCTAAACAAAAAATTCCCATACTTACACAGTGAGAGTTACATTCTGCTTCCTTGAGAGTGAAGTATATATGTAAATTATTTGGAATTAGTCTGCATGGGAGATTTGTCTATTCTCCTTATTTATGTATTTATTATATTAGGATGGACTCATGATACTGTATACTTCAGGTTATGATTAAATACTACTTTACTTATTTTGTTGTTCTTTCAGTTGGCTCACATGTCCTTTTGATATACCTCCATCATTATAGTTTTTTTTTTTTTTCAGTACTTCCTTACTTTCCCAAACTACAAATTTCATATGGAGTCCTATGCGTATTTAAACTACACTTTTGTACCAAGAGTTGAGAAAGGGAGTCTGCTCAGCTGGTTTAGCTGCATCCAGGATGGTTGGTATCTGGACATTTAAATAAGTCTCTGAAGTTTGGAGCAGGTGATGAGGATGCATTTCAGATGCTGGCAACACGAAGGCATCTGGACAGGGGATCAGTGGTTGAGGTAGTTGCACCATGCTGAAGCAGGGGTCAGGAACCAGGTAACAGGTAGCCATACATTTAGGGCTCTACCCTGTCTCTTTCTCTCACACCAGATACACTTCCATCTCCTCCTTCTTTATTACCTTCTCCTTAATTAATAGCTTTATGGAGGTGTAATTGCCATACAACAAGCTGCACAAAGTTGAGATGTGCAATTTGGCAAAATTTGCCATAGATATACCTGCGAAACACCACCATGATCAAATAACGAATCCATCATTTTCCAAAATTTCTTCATGCCTTTTTATAACATCGCCCTTCTATTCCTCCCCTGCCCCTTCACATAGGCAAACATTTATCTGCTTTCTGTTACTGTAGATTAGTTTGTGTTTTCTAGAGTTTTATACAAATGGAATTATGCAATATGCATTCTTTTTTTCCTGGCTTCCTTAACTCAGTTTGATTATTTTGAGAATCAGTCACTTTCTTGCATGTATCAATAGTTTATTATTATTATTATTATTGCTGGACAGTATTCTATTGTATGTATGGGTTATACCAAAATTTGTTTATTCATTCATCAACACTTCACCAGGGATTGTCAACAGGATAGAGATGGGAGGGCAAGAGCAAGGTGCCAAGGCCCAGAGAAGGACAGACACGTGAAGGCGGCAAAATCCCACAACCAATAAAACACTATCTGCAGGAGCCTTGTCTGGCACTAAACTTCCCCCAAGGTCTGAAAAGAATGGAACACACCAAATTTGAGTTAAAAAAATCTTTAAAAATGCACATTGGATGAACCTCCTCAGTGCCAAAGGATAGAAAAGGTGCTGATATGGCTTCTGCAGTGCGTTGCTTTGTTAAAATATTCTTAGTGATTTGCCTTCTGAGTTGGGCTGCTGGATTATAAAAGCCAATCATTTCATAGGAGTGGGCACCAAGGCATCCCTTTGGGTGGGGGTGAGGGGGAGTCATAACTATTCAAACAAGGAATTTTGTGGAGAGCTGGCATGAGGCCTGAGAAGTGTTGTTACTGCTCAAAGAACCTTTAAACTGCACGAAAGGCCTGGATTTCATGCAGGGATAGCAGATCGCAGGGCTTTCCAGTCCTGTCTGATTTACCTGAAAGGAAGAGGGAGGCACAAGCTGCCTGCTGCAGGGTAGTGTGGCTCAGTAAGGGCACAGGGTGGTGGGAGACCCCAGGGTGGGGCTGGGTGGGAGGTTGTGGCTTGGGAGATTCTGCTTTCCCTTCCCTTCCCTTCCCTTCCCTTCCCTTCCCTTCCCTTCCCTCCCTTCCCTGCCCTTCTCCTCTCCTCTCCTCTCCTCTTTCCTTCTTTCCTTCCTTCCTTCCTTTTTCCTTTTTCTTTCCTTTCTTTCTTTCTCTTTTTCCTTTACTTCTACAGCCCCCAAGCCCCAGGCTACAGATCAATACCGGTACGTGGCCTGTTAGGAACCAGGCTGCACAGCAGGAGGTGGGCAGCAGGCGAGCAAGCGAAGCTTCATCTGTATTTACAGCTGCTCCCCGTTGCTCTCATCACCACATAAGCTCCACCTCCTGTCAGATCAGCAGTGGCATTACATTCTCATAGGAGCTCGAACCCTACTGTAGACTGTGCATGTGAGGGATCTAGAGTGTGCACTCCTTATGAGAATCTAATGCCTGCTGATCTGAGGTGGAGCTGAGGCAGTGATGCTAGTGCGGGGGAGCAGCTGCAAATATGTATTAACATGAGCAGAGAGGTCTGACTGCGCAATAAATATAATGCACTTGAATTATCCTGAAACCATCTCCCCACTCAGTCTGTGGAAAAATTGTCTTCCCTGAAATTGGTCCCTGGTGCTGAAAAGGTTGGGGACCACTGCTTTACTTGACATATTGGGTATCTCTGCAGCTCTGTCTCCCCGTCCATCCCATTCCTTTCCTACGCAAACCATCTGACTCTTTCAAGGTCCATCTGTTAAATAGGGAGAGAGGTGTCAAAGTAGTAACCCTAAAGGGCTTCCATAAGAATGAAATAATATAAATAATTTGAAGTGTTTGTCCTGTTGCCACGCAGCCTCTGAATCTGGAAGACAGATCACCTGGGTTCAATTCTCTGCTCTGCTTGGCCACTTACTAGCTCTGACCTGGGACAAGTTATTGAAACTTTTTGTGCTTCAGTTTCCTCATCTGCAAAATGCAAATAATGATAGTACTGTAGGGATGAAGTGGGGAAGAAATACATTAATATTTATAAGATCTTAATATTTATCAGGTCTTAATTAAATGAATTAATATTCATAATGCATGTAGTAAGCTTTGTATTAGTGTTTGTAAAATATACACAATACAACAAATTAAAGAAACTTTCTCTCTATCCACTTTATTTCATTACCTCTTCCTGTTGCAATTCTTTGAAACTAAAATTTCAATTTGGATTCTATTTGGATGTTAACCGTGGCAAAACTGGGAGAGTAATGAAAGAAAACAAAAACAAAAGAAAAAGGATGAAGCAGGAAGAAAAAATTGGCCTAC
>NW_012148952.1:9169679-9175232 GCF_000956105.1 Propithecus coquereli
ATCACCCAGAAAATGTTCATTGTACCCATCAGGTAGCTTTTTGCCCATCCCGTCCTCCCCCTCCTCCTTGCTTTATATCTGTTGAGTTTTATTTACTTCCCTCTATGCACATGTGTGCTCATTGGTTAGTTCCAATTTAATAGTGAGTACATATGGTGTTTGTTTTTCCATTCTTTAGATATTTCACTTAGAATAATTGCCTCCAGTTCTATCCAGATTTTTGCAAAAGACATTAAGTCATCCTTCTTCATGGCTGAGTAGTAGTCCATGGTAGACATATACCACATTTTATTAATCCACTCATGAATTGATGGGCATTTGGGTTGATTCCACATCTTTGCAATTGTGAATTGTGCTAAATAAACATTTGAGTACAGGTGTCTTTTGTTTGAAGTGTGGCAATGTGATGCCTCTTGGTTTGTTCCTTTTGCTTAAGATTGCTTTGGCTATTTGGGCTCTTTTCTGATTCCACATAAAGCATGGAATTATTTTTTTATAGATCTGTGAAATATGATGTTGGTATTTTGATGGGGATTGCATCGAATCTGTAAATCACCTTGTGTAATATGTACATTTTAACAATGTTGATTCCACTAATCCACGAGCATGATATATATTTCCACTCGTTTGTATCACCTGCAATTTCTTTCCTCAGTGTTTCGTAGTTCTCTTTGTAGACATCTTCCATCTCTTTGGTTAAGTATATTCCTAAGTATTTTATTTTCTTTGTAGCAATTGTGAATGATATTGAGTCTTTGATTTGACTCTCAGCTCTACTGTTATTGGTATATAGGAATGCTACTGATTTGTGTATATTGATTTTGTAACCTGAGACTTTGCTGACTTCATTTATCAACACCAGGAGTCTCTTGGTGGAATCTTTGGGGTTTTATAGATAAAAGATCATATTGTTGGCAAAAAGTGATAGTCTGACCTCCTCTTTCCTGATTTGGATACCCTCAATTTCTTTCTATTGCCTGATTGCTTTGGCTAGGACTTCCAACATTATGTTGAATAGGAGTGGTGACAGTGGGTATCCTTGTCTTATTTCAGTTCTTAGTGGGAATGCTTTCAACTTTTCCCCATTCAGTATGATGTTGGCTGTGGGTTTGTCACATGTGGTTGTTATAATTCTGAGATGTGTTCCTTCTATACCAAGTTTATATAATGAAATGGTGCTAAATTTTGTCAAATGCTTTTTCTGCATTTATTCAGATGATCATATGCTTTTTGTTTTTTTTTCCCTATGTGGTGAATCACTTTTATTGATTTATGTATGTTGAACCATTCTTGCATCCCTGGGATCAAGCCCACTTGGTCATGGTGTATTATTATTATTTTTTTTGATGTGCTGTTGAATTCAGTTTGCTAGTATATTGTTGAGGATTTTTGTATCTATTTTTATATGGATGTTAGTTTATAGTTTTCTTTTTTGGTTGTGTTCTTACCTGGCTTTGGTATCAAGGTGATACTGGCTTCTTAGAATGAGTTGGGAAAGATTTTCTCCTTCTTGATGTTATGGAATAATTTCTGCAATATGAGTACCAACTCTTCATTGTAGGTGTGATAAAATTTGGCAGTGAATCAATCTGTTCTGGGGTCTTTTCTTTTGTTGGGAGATTTTTATTGCTGTTTCAATCTCATTGCTCATTATTGGTCTGTTCAGAAGTTCTGTTTCTTCCTGATTGAATCATGGGAGGTTGTGTGTTTCCAGGAATTTGTACATATCCTCTACATTTTTGAGTTTATGTGCACAGAGATTTTCATAGTATGCACAGATGATAGTTTGCATTTCTGTTGTATCAGTTATAATATCTATTTTTTTCATTTCTGGCCTCATTTGGGTCCTTTCTCTTCTATTCCTGGTTAATCTAGCAAGAGGGCTATCAATTTTATTTATATTTTCAAAGAATCAACTTTTGTTTCATTGATCTTCTGTATTATTTTCTTGTTTTTGATTTCATTTAGTTTTGCTCTGACTTTAGTTATTTCTTTTCTTATGCTGGCTTTTGGTTTGATTTGTTCTCTCTTTTCTAGTTTCTTGAGATGTGTCATTAGATTGTTAACTTGTGATCTTTCTGTCTTTTTGATGTAGGCATTTAAGGCTATGAATTTTCTCCTTAGAACAACTTTGGTAGCTTATATTTCCCTTGTCATTCAGTTTGAGGAATCTTTTGATTTCCATCTTAATTTCTTCACTGATCCAATAATTGTTAAACAGCAGGTTGTTTAATTTCCATGACTTTGTGTAGAACTGGGTGTTTCTCTTGGAGTTGATTTCTAGTTTTATTCCACTGTAATATGGAAAGACACATGGTATGACTTCAATTATTTTGAGTGTGTTTAGCCATGTTTTGTGGCCTAAAACATGGTCTATCTTGGTGAATGTTCCATGTGCTGATGAGAAGAATGTAAATTCAGTAGTTTTTTGGTAAAATGTTCCATAAATGTCTGTTAGGCTCAATTGTTCTAGAGTCCTGTTTAAGTTTAGAGTTTCTTTGTTTATTTCCAGTTTCATGATATGCCCAGTTCTGTCAGTGAGGTGTTGAAGTCCCCAACAATTATAATGTGCTGTTTATCTCTCTACTCAGATCTAGTAGGTTTTGTTTTATGAATACGGCTGCTTCTGTGTTAGGTGCATAAATATTTAGAATTTTTATGTCTTCTTGTTGAATTGCTCCCTTTACCATTACATAATAACCATCTTTGGAAACTTTTCTTTCTTTACCATTGTTGATTTAAAGTCAATTTTGTCTGATATATGAATAGCCACCCCTACTCTCTTTTGGTTTCCATTTTTGTGGAATATTTTTTCCTATCATTCACTTTGAGGCTGTTTTCATCCTTGTGATTTAAATGTATCTCCCGGAGGCAGCAAATACTTGTGCTGTGTTTTTTCATCCATTCAGCCAGCCTATGGCTTTTGAGTGGCACATTCAAACTACTCATGTTGAGAGATATTATAGAATTGAAATATGTGATCCTGTTCTTGCCATCATAATGGGTTGTACCTTATTACTTTGTTTTTCTTCTTGTGCTATTGCTCTATAGGAATTCTGAGCTTTGGCTATTTTGAGTGATTTTACACTGGTGGGTATCTATTGTGGTGATTTGTGTATAATGCAGTTCTGAGTAATTCCTGCAGGGCAGGTCTAGTTATGAAATCTTTCCCTGAAAGTTTACTTATCTGCAAAAGACTTAATTTCTCCATCAATTGGATAACTTAGTTTTGCAGGGTACAAAATTCTAGATTGACAGTTGTTCTGTTTAAGATGATTGAAGATGGGGGCCCACTCCCTTCTGGCTTGTAAGATTTCCTCTGAGAAGTCTACTATTAGCCTAATGGATTTTCCCTTGTTAGTCAGTTGTTGCTTATATCTAGCTGCTTACAGAACTTTCTCTTTCATTTTGACCTTGGCCAGGTTGATTACCATGTGTCTTAGAGATATCCTGTTTGCTATGAATCTTCCTGGTGTCAATGACCATCTTTATTGTGGATGTCTGGATCCCTGGAGATACTAGGGAAGTTGTCCTCAATAATTCCCTCAAATAAACTTAATGCTTTTAATGCTTTCTTGTTCTCCCCCAGGGATACCTATAATTCATATGTTTGTTTCCTTTGCCTAGTCCTGTATCTCTAAGTGATTGCTCTGCCTTTGTTGTTCTCTTCTCTGCCTCTTTAAATGATTGGGGTGGCTCTAGCGCCTTGTCTTCAAGCTCTGAGGTTCTTTCTTCTCCTTGCTTTAATCTATTGTTGAAAATTCCTACTGTGTTTTGAAATTCCCCAAATGACTCTTTCACTCCTTTAAGTTCTATTATATCCTTCCTAATTTTGTCTAGTTCTTTAAGTGACTTTTTCCTTAATTTCCTGAAATTTTTTTGACTTCTTTTTGTTGGTTTTCAACTGTCTCTTCAATTCCATTCATCTTATTTGCCATCCATATTCTGAATTCCATTTCTGTTATTTTGATGATTTCCTTGTAGTTGGATTTCACTGCTGTAGCTCCATTCTGATCCCTTGAGGTATAGATCTGTTTTGATTTTTCATGTTGCCACGATTCTTTTACTGGCTTCTCATCTGAAGCCTCTTTTCTCAACTCAGAGATAATAGGCTTGTAGAGTACCTGTTCCTTGCTCGGAACTCTTCTGCCTGATTAGAATAAGGGGAGGGACAGCTTTTTGTTCCTCTACTCTGGTTTTTTGATGTGGCAGAGGAGGGACATGTGTGCTAGAAGCCTGTAATACAGCTGTTCTGATTTATTCTGTTCACCTGTGATTGCCTCTGTTCAAGCCTGTGTTGAACGTTGTTTGTGTTGAGTGTTCAGTTGTTCACCAGAGTTGGGAGCTGGGCGAGACCCTCTTCATTAAGACTGGTGTTGTGGGGAGCTCTACTCAGAGTCTTCCCTTAGAGGTAACAGCAGCAACTACATGACGTTGTTGTGCGTTCTGGGCTGTGGGCATTAGCTTAAACCAGGTTGAGTGTACTGGCGACCTGAGGCTGAGGGGATCCCTGGTGGGGCGTTGGACTTTGGAGCAGTTCCTCCTGCTCTGTGGCGGTGGTAGAGGCTCTGGGGTGTGGTCTTGGGGTCCAGGTGCAGCACTGGAGTCTTGGGGATGGTGTCCGGACCTGGCGGGAATTCTGGAGGCACACATGCAGAGCAGGTGGGCTGCGGTGTGAAAGCCTCAGAGCCAGGACTGGGGTGGAGCCAGAAGCAGAGCTGAGCAAGGCCTCTGAGCCAGAAGCAGGTTAGTGCAGACAGCGGGGCTGATCTAATCTTTTTTTTCCACACCAAGTGTTGCACGTTGCTTCTCTGTGATTTCACAATGTTTCTTCACAGAAGAGCGACCCATATGTAGGCAGCTGTCTGCATTTTCACTTCTTTCCTTGGGAGCGTGGTGTGCTGACAGGCTGCTTCTAGTCCACCATTTTTCCTACAGATAACATATCACTTTTACAGATGAGAAAAATGAGGCTCAGGAGCTTAAATTATATGCCCATGACACAGAACTATTAAGTATGTGAGTTGAGATTCCAGTGCACATCTGGATGATTCTAAAGCTTTTAACCATCTTCTCACCAAGCTACTATAATATTCTAGCTCTGCACATTCTTGGGGAACACTTTCTAGAAAATCATAACAAATAATCTACTTCTTCTCTTGTATAATGATATATTATAAGAAAGATTTTTTCCACTGTATTTTCATTTGTTCTTATTAACTTTGGGAAATAGACTCAGTGAAATGTTAGAGTTATTAGTTCCTCTCAAAGTAGAAAAGGATGATTGAATGGCAGGGAATATTGGAAGTCTAGGATTCCAACTCTGGGAATAAGAAGGATGACCACAAACACTTTTTTTGAGAACTACCCTCAGTGTGTGAATTCTGAATGGCATGAGGAGGCTTGTTGCTATGACACCAAATGATTCTGTATTTAGTGCAATGGAATCCCCATTTGTGTTCTTAAAAAATTAAAACAGTTTTATGGGCATTAAATGTTTAAGTGGCTCCAGCAGCTAAAAAGAAAAATCACCTTAAGAATAAAATAGACCAA
>NW_012148952.1:9177912-9178861 GCF_000956105.1 Propithecus coquereli
AATATGATAGTTCTTGTATTTATATTTGATTACATTCTTATAAAAACTGGTGTTACAAGCCATAACCATTCTGAATGTCCCATGGAAATGATGTCACATAGTGCCTGGACTTCTGCATCCTGGTCACACTAGGCTTCCTCTGCATTGCCTTGGCTGTGCTCCTCACACATCATTGTTGCATCTTCCCCACACAATTTTAAATCGACAGTTCATGAGATGTAGATACTTCACCGAAGATTCAGTAAAAAGAGGCTTCCTACACATTCTACTTAATAAAACTGAGTGTTCCCATCAAAGTTCTTCTTCCCAGCCCACTTCCTTCCTTCCCAGGAGCTCTAAGACATCTTCTCTATTATGTGAAGAAATTTCACTACCACCCTCAGCTTACCTGAATATACCACTTAGCAAAACAAAATCTGGACACTTAGCAGAACTGTCTCCATCAATGTTTCCTCAACTATGGCCAGGAAGGTGGGCAGATAAGGAAATGAGGTCTCTTTTTAACTTGCACCCTAAATGGCTTTTCAAAGTGTCCACCAACAAAAGAGTATATTCTTACCGAAAAATTCTGTCTTAAGAAAACATCCTTTACATTGGGGAAATGCTTTAGGACATTGGTCTGGAAAAGATTTTTTGGGTAAGACCTTGAAAGTATAGGTAACAAAAGCAAAAATAGACACACGGAACCACATCATTCTAAAAAGCCCTGCATGGCAAAGGTAAGAACAAAATGGAGAGATGACCTACAGAATGAGAGAAAACATTTGCAAATTATTCATCTGACAAGGGATTAAAAACCAGAACATATAAGGAACTCAAAGACCTCAGCGGCAACAAAAAAAAAAACAAACAAACAAACAAAAAAATTCCAATTAAACATGAGCAAAAGATTTGAATAGACATTTCTCAAAAGAAGATATCAAATTGTCCAAAGGTATATGAAAAAATG
>NW_012148952.1:9178911-9181755 GCF_000956105.1 Propithecus coquereli
GGAGCCAGAAGCAGAGCTGAGCAAGGCCTCTGAGCCAGAAGCAGGTTAGTGCAGACAGCGGGGCTGATCTAATCTTTTTTTTCCACACCAAGTGTTGCACGTTGCTTCTCTGTGATTTCACAATGTTTCTTCACAGAAGAGCGACCCATATGTAGGCAGCTGTCTGCATTTTCACTTCTTTCCTTGGGAGCGTGGTGTGCTGACAGGCTGCTTCTAGTCCACCATTTTTCCTACAGATAACATATCACTTTTACAGATGAGAAAAATGAGGCTCAGGAGCTTAAATTATATGCCCATGACACAGAACTATTAAGTATGTGAGTTGAGATTCCAGTGCACATCTGGATGATTCTAAAGCTTTTAACCATCTTCTCACCAAGCTACTATAATATTCTAGCTCTGCACATTCTTGGGGAACACTTTCTAGAAAATCATAACAAATAATCTACTTCTTCTCTTGTATAATGATATATTATAAGAAAGATTTTTTCCACTGTATTTTCATTTGTTCTTATTAACTTTGGGAAATAGACTCAGTGAAATGTTAGAGTTATTAGTTCCTCTCAAAGTAGAAAAGGATGATTGAATGGCAGGGAATATTGGAAGTCTAGGATTCCAACTCTGGGAATAAGAAGGATGACCACAAACACTTTTTTTGAGAACTACCCTCAGTGTGTGAATTCTGAATGGCATGATGAGGCTTGTTGCTATGACACCAAATGATTCTGTATTTAGTGCAATGGAATCCCCATTTGTGTTCTTAAAAAATTAAAACAGTTTTATGGGCATTAAATGTTTAAGTGGCTCCAGCAGCTAAAAAGAAAAATCACCTTAAGAATAAAATAGACCAATGCCTGATTGCTTGCATGGAGAGCATTTGAAAACATGTTTGCAGAGTATGGAGCTTGGCAGCTTTTGTTTTATGGTATGCGATGGTAAGAGAAAATGGATGAATGAACATATAAATGATTGCAGACAAACTACAGAATGAAAAAATTGTGGGAGAGAAATTAAAGGTACTTCAACACATTTTTCCTGAGCACTTATTATGAGCTCAGCAGCATGTATGACTCCTTGCAGTCTGCAAGATCAGCCTCTGGTATGGCGTTTGACTTTACTCCCTTCATTCATGTATTAGCTGGGATGACACTTGCATGCTTGGCTATGTACCAAATAAACTCCAAGATTCCAGTGTCTTGATAAGGAATATTTTAAAAAATTAAATTTATTGAGGAATAATTTATACAAAGTAAAATTCACCCTTTTTAAGTGCACAGTTCAATGAGCTTTGATAAATATTTACAGCTAAGTTCCCATCACCATGATCAAGATGTAGATAATTTTTATCACACCAAAAAGTTCTCCTGTGATCCTTTGGAGTAGTCCCCTCCTTCTGCCCCAGAAAGAACAACTACTTTCTAATTTCATTCCTATGGTTTTGCCTTCTCCAGAACATAATATTAATGGAATCATTTACTATATAGCTTTTTTTTGTGTCTGTCTTCTTTTACTTAGCATAACGTCTTTTGAGATTCACTCATGTTCTTGTATATATCATGAGCACATTCCCTTTTATCACCGAATACTATTCTGTTCTATGGACATGATGCAATATATTTATTCATTTACTAGTTAATGAGCTAGTTTCTAGTTTCTAGTTTTTGGCTATTGTGACTAAAACTTCTCTAAATAGTGTTGTATAGACCTTTGAGTAGATCTTAGAATAAATTTTTCTCCTTTATGTAAGTGTTCAATATAGATTTTCCCAATGGACAAATAGATTTTTGGGTTTTTTCCACCTACTAATTTGGAATTTAGGCTTCTTTTGTCTTGTGGCTCCCTAACCATCTAGGGCCTTAGACCTCTTTGTTTCCAGCCATTGGAAGGAAAAGGGACCTGCTTCAAATACTCTATCCCAGAAGGGAAGCTAATCACTTCTGCTTGTATTCTACTACTAAGAACCAGACATATGGCCACCCCAGAATGCAAGCAGGCTGAGAAACTTGGTCCCATAAACAACCCCATACTATGGATAGAGGTGCATGGAGTTTTAGTGGACCAATATCTGTTGATAACACAATTTATTTGTTCAGCAAATGTTTATTAAGAGCCTGCCAAGTGCTGTGCTAGGTGCTGGCAAGAAAGCAATGAACAAAAAACCACTTCCAAACAAAACAAAAAACCCAAAGACCTTAACATCTTGAGTTTACTGTCTGGATAGATTTCAGGGAAGTACAACATGTTTCCATATCCAGAAAAAAGTCAGTAGGAATAAAAGTGCCATTATCAGAAAAAAATGGGAAATGAAAATAGGTATGACAATTATAAAATGGAAGATGAAGGAAAAATCATCACAAGTGGATCAGGGAAATTTCCCTGGAGGAGGTAAGATTCCATCTGGGCTCTTAACGATGCTGTAGATGTGGGTAGGCAGATGGGGGTGGAGTGGGGATTTCAAAAGAGATAAATGATCAAAAAAGGGAGTGGAAGAAGCAATATGCCTTGGGCATGTCTTGTGTGAGGGTAGGTAAAGAAATTTACCTGACTTCCTGCTTGTTCAGATGCCCATATGCTGACCTTTAGGCCATAGTACAAAGCTCATTTAAGTCGCTTTTTAAGGAAGTTCTACTGAATTTGATTGTTTTAATGGCTGCTGCTGTGTTTTATTGATAGTGATTGAAGGTTTTAAAATGTGGAATTGCATACCCCATGTTGGTAAAGTTTTTCTTAAAGTGAATAAGTAGTACCATCACCTAGTGAGTGTTTTCTAAATATTAATAGAATTGAATAAATTAAGACAGCAAGAAGAAAGTTGATTTTCTTCCTTTTGGAGAAGAGTTTGGA
>NW_012148952.1:9183945-9198310 GCF_000956105.1 Propithecus coquereli
TAGAGCTACCATATGATCCAGCAATCCCACTGCAGGGTATATATCCCAAAGAGAGGAAATCAACATGCTGAAGAGCTATCTGCACTCCCATGTTTATCACAGCACTACTCACAATAGCTGAAGTGTGGAACCATCAAAAGTGCCCATCAGTGGATGAATGTATAAAGAAAATGTAGGGTACACACACACACACACACACACACACACACACACACACACACGAGTATTATTCAGCCATAAAAAATGAAGTACTATCATTTACAGCAACATGTATGAAACTGGAGGTCATTATATTAAGTGAAATAAGCCAGGCACAGAAAGACAAATATCTCATGTTCTCATTCACATGTGGGAACTAAAAAGTGGATCTCATGGAGGCAGAGAGTATACTGGTGGTTACTAGAGGCTGGGAAGGGTAGAGGGAGGAGTGATGAAGAGAGATTGATTAAGGGGTATAAAAATACAGTTAGAAGACTAATATCTAGTTTTTGATAGTACAGTAGACTAGAATTAACAATAATTTATTGTATATTTCAAAATAGCTAGAAGAGAAGAGTTCAAATAATCCCAACATAAAGAAAAGACCAGTGTTTGAGGTGGTGGATATCCCAATTGCCCTGATTTGATCATTACACATTTGTATGTTTACATCAAAATATCACAGGTAACTCCAAAATATGCACAACTCTTACACATATCAATAAAATAAAATAGCCACCCATACCTATCCGTGCACTCACTGTTTGTTCACTAACTAATAAATGCCTGTTAACATCAAAAACTATGTTTTTTAAAATTACACTTATTATGTTCTGTTTTTCTAGATCAAAGATCCAACAGTTAACATTTTAGAAAGATGATCACAAACTATAACTAATAGCACACAAGAAATAACAATTGTACAGCATAAAGCTTTATAAAGTGTGCTTTAATTAGAGGACAATATAAAAGTAATTAGAATATAATTTAACTTAGATTCTGTGACATAGCTATATTTAATGCTTTTTAGGTTCAAAGCACTTTTATGTCTCTAATCTTATTTGAACTCTACAATGAATGTCATAAATACACAGGTCTGATATTTTTACTAAAATGCAGTGCTTTGGAATAGTGACTTCTAGTCTATAAAAATGATGGTCAACTTATTTTCCTTGTTGTTTACTATGGAGTAATTACCAGGCATCTTCTCTCCATATCTCTTCTTTATATTAATATATCATATCTGATAGTTCCAACCCTATCCAATTCTGTAAAAATTATGATAATAATAAAAGCATCCTACTTTGTGCTATTTGCTTCATAGGCATTATCTCAAATCCTCAACCTACTACAAAATAGATAATACAGTATATGTATATACATGCAGAGTATTATTTAACTTGCCCAAGACCAGAGAACTGGTAAATGCTGGAAATAGCATTCCAACCCAGGGTTTTTGTTCCTTCTTCTCTGTCTTGTTTCCCATAAGTAGAATCCAGACCCACAATGGCTCAATTCAACTATTGGATGTTACTGTCTACCTGATTTGTGGAACCCAGTTCAAAATGAAAATCAGGGCTCTGTTAAATTATTAAGTACTTTAAGATGACGACAGCAGAGCAATAAACCAAGTGTAGCTGTATAGCACGTGTGCCCGCGAAGCTGGCCCTGGGCATTGGCTTGTGTGACAGCCCCTGTACCGGGCACTGTAGTTACAAGTTGAAATACGCTATCTTCCTTCTGCTTGGGGAGCTTCCGGTTGTGAGGGCCACAGGGGAGTTTCTCTTGGAATTGCCGGTAGACTCAGCATGATATTTTTCTGCATATCTTCAGGGTGACAAATCTTTTCTTTCCGACGGATAGGATGTCTTGAAATAGCCAGACTCACTGTACTGTGAGCCTTGTCAATAACGTGAGAGGACAGCCTGGGAATTAGTAGTGGAGCCTTTGGTTCAAAACAAAGTGTGCCTACAAAGAAGGAAGCCTGATTTTCTTCTGAGGCCTTTGGCCTAATGCTGGGTGTATGCGCAATAACAGAGCTCCAAAAATACTGGCAACCATGAAGCGTACTCAGATAGACCACATTGAAAGCAGTGCTGATTTGGTCTCTGCTAGTTGGCAGTAGAAGTTAAAAATACCAGTTTCAATGCCTTATAGTCACGCTGTCTGTGCTTGGTAGATTGTTACTCTGGTATTTTCCTTTAAAAATATTCCCTAGTACTATGAACTTTGATAACCAAGCTTCACTAGAGACTGGTAATATTGAAAACAAATGAGTTTGGAAAAAAGATGAATTCATGAATCTTGGGAAATGCTAAAATGATAGAGTTGGATAGTATTCCTTGCAGTCGTCTGGGCTGGGCTTTCGAGACTGTCTCTCACTAACGAGGCTCTGAGGATCAAATGAGAACCTGTTTGTTAACGCGCCTTGCAAAGTGGAGAACTAGAGAAATGCAAGGAATTACGCAGCCTCTTCTCCTTTTACAGAGAATGGAACGCATCTCTCTGGGCCTGGTCATCTATCTTCTGACTCTTCGTTTCTCAGGGTCAAGCCGTTATTGGTTGGTCCGGCTCAGCAGCCACGGCTGGGCTCTTAGTTATAACACAGCGCTGTCTTCTCACCAGTACAGTAGCAGGGCCCTGTGTATTTTCTGGATGATAAATTGGACCTGCCTAATCCCTTGGCTTCCCCACTTTCTTCCCTTGAGTTAGAGGCTGGACGGCTTACATGTATAGATCGGGTCAGCTGTGGATGGGGTGTGAGCTGGGAAAATGAAATGAAGAATGGACTCAGTTACTCTGAGGTTTATTTTCCCAACCAGGCAAGGGAGAACAGTTTCTCTAAATAGGCAGACTTGGGCAGCTGTCACTTTTAATCACCCCATGATACAGGGTCTGTCCCCGAGTCTCATGCCAGACAGAGAATCCAAAAATAATCACCATCGCTCCAATTATGAGGCTATCATGTGGACGCTCTCTCGCTCTCACCCTTACTCTCTTTCTATAAACACTTTTGCGAAAGCGGGTGTGGACTGAATGACCAAGACTCTTCCTCTGTTTACTTTCTGAATGTTCAAAGGGTACGTGTCTGTGTGTGCATGAGCGTGTGTGCGGCTATGATGTTTGGAGTCGAGGGGAATGTGCTGTTGCTCAATCAGTTAAAAGGAAAGAAAAAAATCTTGTCAGCGTCTTGTTATTTGTTTCACCAATAACTTGAAGTTTATTCATTATTGTTAAGAATTCAGGGATGGAATTCCTAAGGTGAAAATGCAGTGTCGGTGGATTTAACTTTAAATATTAATAGTTTTAGAATTATATATACACACATATATTATTTTTTAAAAGATAAAATCTGGTCTGCAACAAATCTTACTGTCAATTTACAGCCTTCTCTCAAAACAATCCTTTTGTTTGTAAAATCACTCTTCTATAACTTGAACCAATGCCTTAGATTTTTTAAAAGAATAGGTTTTTATTCAGTACCCTTAGTTTTTAAATTTTTCATCTTTGTTATGAAGGATTCAAATAACACCAGCTTGGAAATCTTGGCTTTGAGGATTTCATTCTTAATAGAAAGCAACTGGCCGAATGATCTCTTTTTTCCAAATAACCTGATTTCTCAGGCTATCTGGAGTGTTTTATTTCTCTTTGATTTCCCTTACCACTTTCTATCCTATCTCTTTGGGTAATCACATCCGCATAAATGTAAAAACCTTTTCCTTTGAAGTTGCTGCCACTTAGAACATGACAGGCTTCTTATCTGTATTCCCTGGGCTGCTTCCTCAGCTCAGGCCAAGGCTCAATTGAAATGTGTCTTTTCTTCTCTGTTAGGACCCAACACTGAAATTACATTGTATAATATTTGGGGATATGATGGTGTTTGTGTATGTTTCACTTGAACTTGAATATTTTGCTAGACCCAGTTAACAATTTCACTGATAACAATTTTACATCAATGAATCAATCAAAAAATTTGCTTAGCTGTTAATATATGTAAGGTGGGGAGCTAAGTCACGTATAAGGATCCATGTGATGCCTGGCCTTTTGCTGCTTCTGGGACAGGTTTGCATTCTAATACAGGTAACCCTAGGGCTTCGAGAAGCTGCTCCAAGGAAAAGAGAATACAGCTAATCCTTAAAGAATGTGGGGGTTAGGGGTGACAACCTCCCCACGCAGCTGAAAATTCTCATATAACTTTTGACTCCTCCCCAATTTAACAATTAATAGCTTACTGTTGATAGGAAGCCTTACTGGTAAGATAAATAGATTAACACATATTTCGCATGTTATATGTACTATATACTATATTCTTAGAGTAAAGTAAGCTAGAGAAAAGAAAATGTTACTAAGAAAATCACAAGGAAGAGAAAATATATTTTCCATTCGTTAAGCGGAAGTGGATCATTATAAAGGCCTTCATCCTCATTGTCTTCATGTCAAGTAGGCTGAGGAAGAGGAGGAAAAGAAAGGGCTGGTTTTGCTGTTCCGAGGGTGGCGGAGGTGGAGGAAAATCTGTGTGTAAGTGGAACTTTGCAGTTCAAACCCGTGTTGTTCAAGGGTCTACTGTGTTTGCTACCGCGCATCCCTTGCTACGCAGATGTTGACCTGAACTTTGCTCCTGCTGTAGCATCGTCGCCCAGTGTGTCATTGCTGGTAGCTGGCTCCCTTCCTGCACTGCCAACTTCCATTTATCTTTGGTTGTTCAGCAGCTAGCAGAGTGCATGGCACATGCAATAACAGTCTCTGAAAGATTGATGGAGGAAATACATGTCTAAATATTCTCCAAGGTCCATTTTTTGCCCAGTTCTGAGCTAATACTCACTATGTAGAATCCTGTTAAATTCTAGTACAGCATAAAACCTGTCAGATATTAAATATGTGGTTTTGGCTCTGTTCCAGAAAGAGATGCCAAAGATTTTTCCAGGCTGCCTTTAGGTAGAATTACTCTATCATACCCATCCTTCCTTCATCCCCACCCCGGGATGAACAAGCTTATGTGTGACACTTTATTCTCCCCTGAAGAAATCAAGTTCTACTGTTCACACATGAGGATGGCCTGAACTATTGTGCATGTCAGGGCCCAAAGGGAGTAGAATGCAGATCTTGGGAAGGATGGTGGAAGGGAAAGCGATTGGAGCTGTGCTCCTTATCACAGCAGATTCCTGAGGCCACTGGTTTTGAGCCTGGTTTGTCACCCAGGCATGGCCGGACAGCTAGAGGGCACAGTGCTGTAGGGACAGCATCACTCCAGTGCCCACTCTTCAGGTGAAACGGAGGCCTCACCCCTGCCGTGTTCTGAGTCCTGCAGTTCGGGCCTCACTCGTGTCTGTCCTTTGCAGAAGGTACCTGCTAAAGCTCGGGCCACTTCCCTGTCTGAGCTTTGGTGCTGACACATGTGAATCTCCCTGGTTACTAAATTGTGGGTTCTGCTTCATCAGTGCCCTCCTCATGTATTTGAAAACACTTCTCACCAATTCCACATTCATGTGTGACTTAGGGACTGGGATTTATACTTCCTTTTTTGTGGGTGGAGTGAGGAATAATGGTGAATTTTGAGGTGGTGAGAGATGCAGTAGATAGTAATTCCTGTTAAAATAAGGTCACCTCAACTGAACAGAACTAAAAGAAGGACTTTTCTCCTGCAGCAAAATAAATTGACATATGAAGACATAATCTGCTCAGGACCCCAGATGCTCCTATCAAGGGGAGCATTTGCCTTTAGTGGACACTGGCAATGTCCAGTCTGCAAATGCTTGCTGCCCAGTATTTACTCTGCAGCACTTTCATATTTTTCTTATTTCTCATTCCTTTTATGGTCACATCTGCTCACAAGAAAGGGTGTGATGTCTGTTGTGATGTCTGAAGGCTGTCTGTTGATTGAGAAAACTTTAAACTGAGGTATTTCTTCCAGGGGTACCTGCATTTTGATAAGCATAAGATCTGTAAACCAAAAGATTAGAACTCGACAAATAAATGTAAAGTGTTGGCCAAAGAGGCCTGAGTCATTGGAATGCTCGGATGTTTTTGCTTCTCCTGCAATGCCCTGAAGTGGGGAATCATCCACCCCGCGAGAACGGTTTGGAACATCACTGGTCAGAGCCACCTTGTTTAGAGCTCTCATTGACATCAAAGTATATTTTATAGGAGTTGATGCTGAGTACCCCCCATGATGTCAACCTCCACAGTAAAGAATGAGTCTTGAAGTGGATCTTTCTGGAAATGGCATTCACAAATCTCCCGTCCTCTTTACCACCATGCCCAGTGCTTGGAACTGAAGCCTGGAGAGGTTCCCGACATTGCAACCCGATGTTTCTGTTTGAATTCAACTCGACCTCATGAGAATCCACACTGGTTCTGGGGAGGAGGGACCAAGTGGCCTTGCTGCTGGCTTACACTTGGATCCTCTATGTTATGGACATTAAGGTGGTGCAAAGAAAGGAAGGCAGGGAGGAGTAGAAGGAGGTATCCCTAGCTTGATGCCTTCATCAACCCCATTTTGTTCACCTGGCCCACTGAACATGAAAGGTCTGCTCCTTCTTGCTTTGTGGGATGACTCCAGGATGGCCCAGTGGGACCTGCTGCCTCCATCTGGTTTGTCTGTGTTTACAGACCCTGCCTGAGGATCCGGTTCTTGCTGTTCATGGCCATCCCCGTTGAACCTGAAGCTCCCAAGTATGCCTTTATAAATGGACACTTCTCTTCGCCACCCACCCCAGCCCCAGCGACTGAGGTCTCAGCCTGGATAGAAACCTGGATCATCACTTATTCAAATGAACAGGTCAGACCAGAGGCAGGAAACGGGATAAGGTAGTTGTATTAGTTCTTTATGGCTGCATAACATACAAATCTAGCAGCTTGAAACAGCACAAATTTGTCATCTCAGTTTCCATGTGCATGACTATGAGCATGAATTAGCTTGATCCTCTGCTCAGGGTTTCAGTGGACTTAAATCAAGGTGTTTGCCAGGACTGAAATCTCATTTTAGGTTCTCATCTTAGGGACCTCTTGCAGGCTCACTAGTTGTTGGAAGAATTCAATTCCTTGTGATTATAAGAGTCAAGGCTGCATGCTCCTTCAAGGCCTGTAGGTAAATCTCTCCAACTTCAGGAAGGAACCAATCTCTCTTTCACAAGCTCAACTGACTGGGCTAGGTTCACCCAAGATAATCTCCCTTTTGATTAGATCAAAGTCAGATTAATCCCATCTGTAAAATTTCTTTTGTCATATAATGTAACATAATCACAGAGTGCTGCTCCACTGCATTCACAGGTCTTGATCATACTCAAGGGAAGGGGATTATAGAAGTGTATGTTAGGAAATGATGGCAATCTTGGGGGCCTTCTCAGAATTCTACCTACAAAAATACTCAAAAGAGCCTGATCCTGGGAGTCAGATGGCCCTGGGTACAACTCCTGCCCTTGGCCTTTACTATCCTTCAGGTAATATTGTTATCTGTCACCTTCTCTGTCAAATGAAGCTAATAATTCCTACTGTGCAGTCTTATTGTACAGATTTGAGGCAAAGTGTGTAAAGATCTAGCACTGTGCCAGCCACGGGGTGAACCCTCCATAAGCAGTGATATTATGGTAAGAGAGGAGGACACTGAACTTGGCCAACGAGAGAGAGGGTAGGGTGCATGGAGCTGCAGTAATGCTGATATGTTATGGGCTTGATTAGTGCTGGAAAACTTCTGAAAGATTTTGAAATATTAAGAAACATCTGCAAGTCCATGTAAATAGCAGGAATTTGCCAAGTGATAACTGGGTAGTTTCACATTTATTTTTATGTTTCTAATTAGTTTGGCCTAACCACAAAATTCAAGCAAAGAACACGTAGAAATCTGGCCCAGATTATGCATCTGATTATAGGGAGAGGTAGAATGAAAGTGATTTTCTTGGTTTTATAAATAAGTTTAATTTTTCCATTTATAAAATTAACATATGAAACTTACAGAATTTGAGAACTACACATAAATATAAAGAAGATAATCACTATTAACATTTGGTTTTTTTCTCCCTGTCTTTTCTCCTTGCAAAATTTATGTTATATTATTGGTATCTTTCTATATCTACAATTACAGATCCTTCTTATTTATCTCAACATTAGATTATAGGTAGATTTCTACCTTTTTTGACAACTTTTAAATTAAAAACATCGTTTTAAATGGCTGCACCTTTCAGAGGTTGCAGTTCTACATCAGTTTGTGTTATTATTTGATTAATGTCTCTCCTCCCCAGCTAGAATATAAATTCCATAGGGAAAAGAACCAGGTCTCTTTGGCATCATTGTTGTGTCTCCAGCAGCTAATAGTACGCGGCACATGATAAGTAAACAATAAATATTTGTCAAAAGGCTGAAAGAATAAATAAATGACGGCCTCTTGTGGATGTGCTATAATTTTCTTTGCACTCTATTTTTGTTAAACATTTTTACATTATGATAGATGAAACTGCAGTGAGCTTTGCACATAAATCATTTTCCATGCGTAAATTGGTTGCTTCTCTGCACAGTTTGGAGTGCAAATTGCATGTTCCAGGTTTCAAAATGCAATAGACGAGTAACCACCCATGACTACTAGCAGGTAGTACAGAAAACTAGTCTATTCTTGTACAAGTTACCAGCTCCTCTTCCTGTAAGTGTTAAAAAATAGGTAAGTATGTGTAACTTTTTTGACGGGAGGAGTCCAGTCCCATTGGATTATCTTTGTTTGCTGATTGACTAATTACATCGATTACTAATTAAAATTGACTGATAAGGCCCCAAATGAGTAAACTGCACAATTGCCACCTGTTTCCCTGCTAACCCCCAAGTGCTTGGGTGGTGTTTTGGTCTAGCAAAAGAGTTGTTTTTATGATGAGACCATAGCAGGCAGAATTCTAAAAACGGCCTTCAAGACTCCATGCTGTGATCTCCAGAACTGCGAATGTGGGAGCTGCTACCCCATGATCATGTCAGGGCACGTGGCACAACTGGATTTAAGGTAGGGCAATCATCCAGGTGGCCAAGGTCTAATCACATGAACTCCTTTAAAGGCAAAAGTTTTTCTCCAGCTGGTGGCAGAAAAAGTCAGAGATTTGAGCTACACGGGGGGTTGGATGCTCTGCTGCTGGCTTGAAGGTGAAGGACCACGTGAGAAGGAATGTAGGTGGCATTAAGGGGCTGAGAGAGGCCTCTGGCTGACAACCAGCGAGGAAATGGTGACCTCAGCCCCACAACTGCAAGGAACTGAATTCTGCCAACACACTGAGTGAGTTTGGAAGCAATTTCTCTCCAGATCCTCTAGATGAGGGCCTGGCCTGTCAGACAACTTGATTTAAGCCTCGTGAAACCCTGAGCAGAGAAGCCAGTCATGCCATGCTGATGTGTGACCTACAGAACTGTGAGCTGGTAAATGGATGCTGTTTTAAGTGGCTCAGTTTGTGGCAATTTGTTACCTGGCAATAGAAAACTAATACAAGTACCCACCCTAATGTTAAACTCAATGAAGTAGGCTCTTAGCAGCATAAACTCTTATAGCTTGTAGTTGTGTATCAAAAATATCCATGAATCTGACTCCTAGTTCTTAACTCTTGGAGTTTTGCAATATAATTTTATCATCTTGCAGGGAGAATCCCTGATTGCTGTCTTCTTGAAGTATCTCCAATGACTAGATACAAAGATTTTTAGGTTCTTTAATCACCTGCAATGCCTGGAGATGCTACATTCAATATCAGAAGAAAGTGTCTGAAATCAGGCTTTGGAATCACTTTTGTAATAATTAAATAGCAAAGTGGTTGTGTAAACCCCTGGCAGATAACAATTATAAAAAATCATATAAAATAAAACAGGAAAGGTGAAGAGTATCTATCCAAAAGCACAGAAAAACTAGAGGAGAATTTGATCTCAAAAATGAAAAACAAACAAAGCCAAAGCTGTACGATGGAAAGAACGGGAAGGGCTAAGAATTCTGAGTTCACGGCTTCCTTGACCGAAGGTTTGTGGAACCTCCCTCATGGTTACGGCTGCTGCGGAAAACAGTGGGAGTTTCCCTCCCAGCCTTAGAGGCTAAATGTGCTTAAAGACTAACAGAATGAAGCTGGGAATGTTAAGGAGAAATCCTGGCAGGACTAGGATCACAGAAGAATCGAGATCCAAATTTACAGCAAGAACTGCCCAGATCTGTGGCTGACAGCTAAGCAAGCCCTGAGGGAGTCTTTCAGGAAGCGTGGCAGAACAGCAGTTGAGAGCAGAGATAAATCTGCTCTTGAAAGATGATGCTATGGAGAGCCAGATCTGTGAGTTGTTTCATGCTTTTCTTAATTTAACACATTTCCCAACCATGCACAATTTGGGAGGCAGAAATAGTAACGGATTGGAGATCAGAGCCCAAGGCTAGAAATTAGGGCAGTCCTGAGATGCAAGGAAACCACAGAGGGGTGAACTCTATTTCTACCCAAATCCTTGGATGACTGTGTCTACAGGGGAGACCCAGGAGGCCCAGATTAAAAAATCAGCAGTGGGAGGACGCAAGAACAGGAAATAGGCACAAGAGCTATATATCATGGGGAAGAAAATATGTGTGGTTACATTCCAGGCAAGTTACCTGCCTCACAGAACAAACAGCCAACAATTTTCCTAAGAACATGGCAGAATCCAGAGTTGCTGCGATGTATTACCTACAATGTCCAGTTTGCAACCCAAACCACTAGATGTATACTATTACTGTGTAACAAATTACCTCAAAATTTAGCAGCTTGAACAAAAAACGTAGTTATATAACACTCACTTTCAGAGGGGCAGGATCTGGAAGAGGCTTAACTGCGTGGTTCTAGCTCAGCATCTCATAGTGTTTCAGGCAAAACGTTTGTGGAGGTGGCAGTCATCTGAAGGCATGACTGAGGCTGGAAGAGTCACTTCTAAGCCCCGTCATGTAGCTGTTGGCAAGTATTCTCTGGTTTTGTGTAATCTCCAGTTGCCTCCCATGATGGTAGGACTAACTCTTACAAAGCCTGCACGTTGGATGTACAAGATGAGACCTTGTCAGTTGTGACTACCAGGTGCCTCTGTCCACTTCTTTATAAAACTTCAAGACATGTTTTAACAGAGATTAAATTAGTATATCACAGGAATAAGATTAAATTACTATACAACAATGTATACAGAAATATACATATATATGTATACACTGTATGTAATGTATACAGAAATATACATGTATGTATTATGTATACATTTGTGTAATATTGGTTGGCATTATTCAATGTTATAATGTTATGTGTTTTAAGGATTTTTTAAGAAAATGAATTAATACATTGCCAACATTTAATTTAGGAAATCAATTTATGAGCCATGTAGTTTAATTTTCTAATTTGTATTTCAATAGTTCTGGAAATTAATTTCTTGAGTCTGAGGTTATGATCTCTATGTCTATCTTAGCAAGAAACTACCCTCCATATGTTTTGCAGAGAAGAAGACCTCTGCTATTTACTACATGGATGTATATACCCTTGCTGTGTCCCAGTTGGTTTCCACATCTGTGATAGTGATGTAATAGTATTCACACACAGAACTGGTATGGAGTTTCAGTGAGAGACCGTGTGAAACTGCGGCGCATATGGAATGGACCAGCCTGCGCGGGGTAGGGGCTCAGTTAAGGTTAGTCTTGTTTTTCAGCCTCCATATCCTTCTTGTGGTCTTTTCCTCTCAGTAGCGTTTTTCCTGTTTCTTTGTGTTGCACAGCAGTACGAATATTTTAGGAGCATATCTGATTCTCTTATTCTACACGTATCTAAATTATGTGTCCTTGAGGTTACCTAGAACCCCTCTTCTAGGTAGTATTACTGGAGATAGATATTAAATAGGTAAAGTATGAAGTATTTTTTTCATTGGGGTATTTAAAGCAACTTGCAGTAGGAGCAAAGCGAATGCCAATTAACTCCTGAAAACAGTGGCTTTTCCATGTGGTACCACTAGTCCTTATTACTGCATTCTTGGTATTGCATACCCACTTCCTGAAAAGTATTGAGGCTCTCAGACTCAACTGTCTTTTCCCATTTCTCATCACCGAAGGTATTAGGTTTGTGTATAATCAGGTCAGATTGTCCACTCCCACCTCCTGCTGAGATAGCTTCCATTCTGCAGCACTTCTCAATTTCCTAAACCCCATTATCTCTAGTTCCCGTCTGTGACTGAGGCATGGGCCACTAGGTGCTTGGGAAAGATTTTTTCCCAATCAGTCAAGGAACATTAAGTTTTTTCTCTGTGGTCAATGCTTTCTTTCTCCTCCAGCCCATCTCATTTTCACACACATGCAACCGCTAATGCATGCACAGAGAGGCTCTGTCCTCCAATCCCCCTGAAAAATGTATGAGAAGAAAACAGGACAAGTGCCATGAACAAAATTGAGATTCAGCAAGGACAAGAAACCATGAAGTTGGTTCCCAATAGCCCTTCCCCTGACTTGATGATGATGTGAACATGAATAAAAGAAACAGGAAACATGCTATTAGAAAATAGGTATATCCCTGTTACCCAGAATCGAAATGAAACTCAACTTTGAGGCTAGATTTATCTTCAAGGTTGTCTTCCTATTATTTTCTTCCTAGAGTCTTTTAGAAGGACTGATGTGTGGTTGCAAATAATTGTTATCATGTTAGAATTTCTCTGGAAAATCTGTTGTCAAAATAGGATCCCTAATCTACCTCCCCACCTGGACTGAGAGTTAAACCTCAATTTGCCCCTTGGATCCCAACATCTCAACTCAACACAACTCATCCACTGAAGCCTGGAGGGAAGACAACCAGGAGAGGATGATCCTGCCTGGGGCAGGCCAGCTGTCTGATGGCACAGGGTGTCAACAGAATGCCATTTACCCAGGGGACTTTACCAGTGCTCGTGATCTAACTTCCACCCTACAGGCTTAGAAAGTAGCTTTTGTCTGCACACTAAGAGTGGGCAGAATAACAATAACCAACCTTGTGGAAAATGATGGATGAGCTGCATATGGAAAGAGTTCATGGGTAAAAAGGAAAACTTAATTAAAAGCAAGAGTGTTGAATTTCAAAACTGCAGAAAGAATTCTAAAAGTGTTGCCACATTGAAACAATAATAACAATCGACTAACCAAGGATAAAAACAGATACATAAAAAGGCAAAGGAAAATCTCGATGGCCCTCAGACTTCTTTGCAATGTTAGATGCCAGAAGATAATGAGATAATGATTACAGCAGTTGGATAGAAAAGGTGATATCCCTCAATTCTATCATTAGCCAAATTGTCATTCATCTGAAAGCAACAAAAAAAGGATGCATGAGTGTGCAAGGACTCAGAATTATAGAACTTATGCACATTTTTTAATGCAAAATACTTTAAGAAGAAAATAAATGAACTAGTCAAAATAAATGAAAAAGAACAGCATATCAAATACAAAGAGATAGGATGAAAGGATTAATAAAGATTAAAGCACAGTTTTATAAATTAGAAAACAAAAAAGAGTACGATTATATTTAATTCCAAGAATTTATTTTGTAAAAGACAAATTATACAGATAAAAGATTATTTGATGAGATAAACAATGCAAAATCAACAATGAATATAAATGAATTAAATCAATTACACAGAAATACTTCGTAAGATTCTAGGCTAATAACCTTCAAAGTCTCCTTAGAATATGTATGTGTGTATATATATACATATAGGCAAATTACCAAAATTGGTACAATGTGAAATAGAACATACCAATATAAAAATATCCTTAAAATAAATCAAAAGCTTGTCTGTCTGAAGGACTAGCCCCAGGAAAGGTGTCAGCCTAGATGGGTTCACAAGTGTTTTGCAGTCCTTCGAGAGATAAATAAAAGATCCTGATATATTATTTCAACTTTACAAAGCACAGAGAAAAAAGCCTCTTGCAATAATTTTATTTGTTTTTACATGGATAGTATAAGCCTGGTAGCCAAAACTTGAAAAAGATGGCACAGAATTAAAAAAAAAAAAAGCCAAAACAGCCCTAATTTCTCCTTTATATATGAAGCAAAGATCTTAAATAATATATTAGAAAATCAAATCCAGCAGCATATTCAATGAATAATTCACCATGACTAAGTAGGATTTATTCTAGGAAAGCATATATGGCACTACATTAGGAAATCTATTAATATAATTCATGATATTAAGAGGTTAAAGGGGAAAACATTATTTTCTCAGTTGTCATATATACATTTGATAAAATTTAACATTATGTTTTAAAAACCAAAAACTTAGCTCTTAGGAATAGATTCACTCTTCCTCATCATGAATGGAGTGGGAGATTTATCTCAAGTTAACACCTATTCCTGGTTTACCAAAGATACACCACATTAGATGAGGTCAGATGAAATAAAACAATAATACCTATTGTCATTGCTAC
>NW_012148952.1:9199410-9206625 GCF_000956105.1 Propithecus coquereli
TCAGATCCTATGGGCCAAGACTCCCTCTCTCCTGACAGAGTTTAGGTGAACAGAGCTTAGACGGTCAGCACTTAACTCTCAATATACTTTTTAAAATCTATGTTCTTTGGTGAATTAAGCCCCACCGCATAACGACTGACACATTTGTCAGTATCTTTAGGGAAGAATTGCTCTGACTTGGGCAGCACTCTGTCTTAGATGTGATTTGTACATCTCAGCTGTCATCATTGTTTCAGCAAATATTTACTGAGCATCCCTGCATCTGGCTGGGTACTGAATAGAGCTGTCTGCTGGGAATCCTAGAGGGGTCCAATACATAGTACTGCTCTTTTCTGACTAGGTTCTGAACCAGCTGAAAAGTAAGAGAAAAGAGAGAGCAGATGGAGAAGCAAAATGTGTTTGCTAACTCCTTACTCATGGAGCCCCTGAGGGAAGCTGGGTGGTCTTGCTCCCTGTGCAGTAGTGTTAGGGAAATTTCCATGCATGCTAGGAGAATTTCTATGCTGATTCTGCTTAAAACCACAAAGCAGCTAAAGTAGACGCTGACATCTGTCAGCCTTGCAAGCTAAAACCACAAAACAGTTGAGTGAAGCTACAAGCCTGTCACAACTGTACTGTTTGTTATAAACCTATCATAATTATACTATTTGTTATAAACCTATCATAATTATACTACTTATAAGAATTATTGTTTATTGGATAACTTTTAAATCTTTTTGCTAATTGGTTAATCATTTATACTTGTGTGTGATTTGTTAAGAGTAACCCTCCCCCCCGCAAAAAGTATAAAACCTGACAAAAGCCCGGAAGAGGTGCTCAGATTTTGGGAGGTTTGACCTCAGTCTGGGCCGCCGGCAATTAAAATTTTTGACCCTCCAACTCTCTGCGTGCCGCTCGGTTATTCTCCTGGGACCGGTCACTGACACTTGCCGTAACAGTAGCCTCTCATGGGTCCCATTGGAGCAGAAAAGAGAGTCCACATCTCCGTTCCCACTTGAGAGCCACAGCTGAAAGGCTTTCTCCAGGTAACATTTTCTGCCTTTCCTGAAGAAGAGAGAGGAAAGGGCGTGAAAAGAAGTCAGGAGTATGATGCTAAAACACTTTCCTCCCTGTGGAAGGAAAAGGCGAGAGGTATGGACAATCTCCCAAGGATGTGACTGAGGTTAGGAAGTCTGCTCCTAGCTTCAAAGTCATTCCCCCAGTCCTCGTCACTGTGCTTTGGGATATTGTTTGGGAGCCCTGGTAGGCAGTATAGATTTTGCCCTGGATGGTGCTGAAGTGGGGCAGAGGTGTATATTAATTAAATTAACTCTGAGGTCACTCTACGCCCAAGACTGAAAATTCATTCCTAATTCTATTTCCCATTCTAAATCATGTCTATCCATATTTTCCAATATAGCCCACTGGAGATAACACAATGAAATTAGATGACAACCTGAAAATAGTCTCCATAATGAAGCGTCAAGAAAATAGAGATATCACAAATTGAATATAAATATCTTCCTGTTATCAAATTCCTGGGGATACATTAGTCCCAAAATTACATTGTTTTGCAAGTTCACGTAAAAGGGAATTAAAGTCAGAGAGCAAATTTGCTTGGCCATGTGAATTAAATGTCTAATGGAATCAGAGTTCTCCCCCATTTCTTATTTTGTTCACTTTTAGCCAAGGGTGGTCTTTTGGGTGGAAGTGAGGTTCTTCCAGCAGCTTTCACTGGAATGGTAATGATTTCTTCAGGACCTCAGGAGATGAATGCCAATCTCTGGTGAGCCTCACCTTTACGAGACTCCAAAGTTATTAGACAGTTATGATTACAAGTACCGACCCACCCCCACTATGTTTGGAAAGCAAGCCAGTCCCAGCCCTGACCGTAGTTATTCCAGGCAAAGTTTTGTTTTCAGTACATAGTACTTGGTGTTGCCCAGGTCCACGGCAGATGCTCAGTGCTTACTAAGGAGGGTGACCATAAGTCCCAATTCCCCTGGGACAGTCCCATGTATGCCTCTTATTCCGAAATAATAATTGATAGCTGCCACTTTCACTTTTAAAATTTCCCTGTTTGGAGAATAAGTTATATGATCATCCTATTGATGGAGGAAATCTAGATTTCAGCTTTGTTAGGAAGCCACTCAATTTATGCCAATTTACTGGAGTCTACAACCTTTAAATTAATGGGACAAAATCGGACAAAATTTTCAAGGAGGAGGTTAATTTGGGTAATATGGTCTTACCATATCTGGGGGGTGGCGGGTAGGGTGGCGAATCCACCTACTTATACTGTATCCTCTCCCTGGGAGTGGATTTGAGACACTGTTACCTTCTTATTCAGTTTAGAAATTTATGGTGGTGGCAGATCCAGTCACTGGGACTTATGTAAGGTTTCTTTCTTTCCCTTCAAATATTCTTTTCACTTTTAAATATTCTTTCCCCTTTGCTCTGAGTGTGAGTGTTCAGTAATAACAACATAAACATGGAACCTTGGTGATGACTATAAGGCAGAACATGACTTGCTTGCAATTTAAAAGCAGCAAATATCATTTGCCCATCATATCTAAACGACCTGTATTGGGAAAGACTATTCTTCATCTCTGACTTTTTGTCTTATATGTGACTGTGTAGGAAAATTTGGGCCAATTTAGTTCAGGAAAAGCTTGGGAAGCTGCACCCCGAGCTCATGGAACCTGCTAAGGGCTCAGCACTCAGCCTTACCTTACCAGGGCCCCATGGCAGCATCCCATGGAGACTGTCTTTTGCTCCGTGCTTGGGTGTGCACCTCCCAGCCCTCACCTGTACCACACCTGGTATCTTTGTTGAGGCCCAGCATTCCACACTATGACTTTCCTGAGGCCAAATTGCTCCTGAATTTTTGGTAAGGGCTTTGCTAAGCCCTCTAGTGTACTGTCTTGGTTTTGCAGCTATACCATCCCCAAACAGTCCTTATCTGTGGCCCAAGTCACCTCAAGCTACAGACACCCAGCAAGGTGGAAAGCCCAAGGCTTCTGGCTCCTGGCCCCAGCAGAGGTGACACAGTAATATGCCAAATGCTTAATGGTGTGCTGGTACATACCTAACAACCAGCTCTCCGAGAAAAATAACTTCAAACCTGATTTATGTTTGCTTACTTAGGTGGCTAATTTTAGGTCATGCTTTTTGTGTCCTATCTAATAAATCTTTGCCTGACCAAAGGTAACAAATACCACGCCCCCTCTCTTTCTGTGTGCGCGCGCACACACACACACACACACACACACACACACACACACACACACACACACGTGGGCTGTCCGAAAAGTATCCAGCCATTGTTAACATAATGAGAATGGTTACATGGCCGTATATTTCCAGACAGTCCATATATATATTGCTTTTGGATGTTCAGTTATTCCAGCACCATTTGTTGAAAAGACTACCTTTTCTCCCTTGATTTGCTTTGTACTTTTGTCAAAAATCAATTGCCCATGTATGCATGGGTCTATCTGGGCATGCTATTTCATTACATTGATCTATATGTCTATCCATATACCAACAACACATTCTTGTGATTACTGTGGCTCTGTAGCAAATATTGAAATCAAATAATATGAGTTCTCCAAATTTGTTCTTCTCTTTCAAAATAGCATAGATGCTTCTAGGTCTTTTTTTTTCCTAAGTAACTGTAGAATCAACTTATCTTTAATCTTTTTTTTTTTCTTTTGTGCACTTGCTAAGACTCCCTGCTCAATGTCGCAGAAGATTGGAGTTGAAACTCATCTTCTCCCGAAAGGCTAGACAAGGCCTGGTCTTGTGGCTTGTTGCCTGGAGAAGAGTTAATTGTGAGTACATGCTCCCAATTAAGGTAGGGGACAATCTCCCAAGAAAGAAGGGCAGTCTCCCAAGAAAGAGAGGGAGAGGAAGGGCTATGTGTGTAATCACATGGACTCCTAAAACCAACTTCCAGAATTAGGCCAATTTTCACAAAGCATAGGACCAGGCAGGCCTCTCTTCACTCCCAGAGCAGAGAGGAATGCATATGTTCCAAAGAGACAGGGAGACAGGAAGGGTCCCAGCTATGCAAGCTCATTTGTCATTTCCCCCCCAAACTCACTAATCACCTGTTACCTGGGGGAATGAGGAATGGGTGAGGGATGGAAAGAGAACAAGAAAGTGTGATAATGGCAGCTGTCACTACATGGAAGAACACACCAGGAGTGGGGAAGCTGCATTCGCCCCACCAGTGCTGACTTAACCCATTAGCATTGAGAGAGCAGCCTCATTCCCATTTCCACATGCAGAGGGGAACCTGGTACTTGTTCTTACCCTTCTCACAAAACAAAAACTTGTTTTTTTGCGGGGTGGGGAGGGGCTGTCGGTTAAGAAACAAGTGAAATTGATCGTGTTTTGTAGCAGATACTGCAAAGAATTTTTTGTAGAGATGGTGTCTTGCTATGTTGAACTTCTGGCCTCAAGTGATCCTCCTACCTCTGTCTTTCCAAGTGCTGGTATTATAGGTGTGAACCAGCACACCCAGCCTGTAAGAGAATTTTATTTGAACTGAATTCAGCTGATTTCTTCATAAGTCATTGCCACACAGAAGGAGCTCCATAATTTTTTTAAGGAGTTTTTTTTTTTTAAATAAAGCTTAGCTATTATATAAACTAGCTATGAAATACCAAGATTGATTTTTGAGCAAATACAACAACTTTTATTTCCAAAAGAGTGAGTAGTCGTTGTAGGTTCATCGTCTTAGCCCAAATCAGTTTCATTTCTCAAAACACAAGTCTTCCCTGAAAAATATCTTCCCCAGTTGTTTCTGGCTTCTGGTGGGTGCCTGGTGTGCTTCTGCTGTGGTTCCATTGGCACTTAACTGTTCCTCTGGGAAGGTGCCAAAACCCGTCCAAGGGTGTTAGCCTTGCATGGCCAGCTGGACGGGGTAGTGCTTACCCTGAACTGTGTCTTCTTGGCCCCTGAGGCAATGTTTCCCTTCTAGGCTTCCCAAAGTGTTTTTTTTGTTTGTTTGTTTGTTTGTTTAAAGTGGCTCTTTCAATTTCAGAAGCTTCCTCTCTTTCGTATAAACTATAGACAAAGTCTTTCCTCTTCTCTCAATACAACCATGCTTCCCTCGACGAATTCCCTAGTAGGCAAGGACTGTTCTGTTCAAATAGATCCTGGAGGGCTCACCACCCCATCAGTTTCTAAAAAGACTTACTCTGTAGGCTTGGATGAAACACTCTGCTGTAGTTAATTTCCTTTTTCCTCCTACTCTCAAAATAGAGAACTAATGAACTTTAAGTGTGTTGATTTGTTGACAATTTATTTTTCTACAGCAACTTGCTCTCACTAAGAATGGCGCCTCAACAAGACATTTGCATTTTAAGCCTCATCACAAATTTAAATGAAAGACTGTTGTTCTTATGTTTTTAAGTGGCCCAGGGGTGTAGCTGTCTGCCAAAAAGCCCTGAAAAAGGCTCGTTCCCTGTTGATGTAGGTTTTGGCTTCAACTTCTTGCTGCAACATGAGAAATTTTGGGGGCGTCAGAGATGGAAAAGGAAAAAGGATAAACATAACATTTTGGGAGATGTTTGCTATAGATTGAGAAATGACAGCCCACATTTGGTGCTTACCAAGGCACTGAGCTAAATTCTTTTAAATCAATTTCTCCTTTCCTGTTTTATTTTTCTCCATAGAACGTATTGCTCTCTCAATACTATATACTTCTATTTTTTCATTTTGTTTGTTGTCCATCTTCATTCCCTAGAGTGTGAGCTCTATGAGGGCAGGGATTGTTGTCTTTTAAATTTCTTATATCCTTAGTTCCTAGCTCATGGGATTCACTCAAGAGATATTTGTTGTGTAAACAATAGGGGCTTAGGCAGGTTTTGTAACTTGTCCAAGGCCATAAATTTAATAAATGGTAGAACCCAGAATCGAAGCCAAGTTTTGACTGCTGAGTCCATAGTTGAACCACTTGTCTACACTGCCTCTCATCTTTTTCAATCCTGACAACAACATCTCTGTGACGTAGATACCAGTCATACTTTATAGATGAGAAAATCGAAGCCCAGAGAGTTCAAGTAACCTGATTCGGGTCACGCAGTTGCTACATAGGGAAGACAGGTCTAGAATTTTTTTGATATTTAAAATCCATTCACTTAAAAGAAAAATCCATTCACTTTTCCCTATTGGTTGAGAGGCATTAAAATTTACTTTGGTTATGAATTTCAGGCTCAAGTTACGATGACATTCAGATAGTAAACACTCATATATGGCAGAAAACATAGTTCAGATCAGAGATGGGGTCCTCAGAATATAGATATTTTTGGGGGTCCATCTCTTGCCATGTGGGGTATCAGATAATAAAGAGGTTGTAAGTCCTGCTTTTTTGCTCATCACCCCTTGCGGCAGAAATATACTTTCCTCTCTATGGTTAGTGCCGCCAAAGACAGATTTGTTTGCTGTCTGTTTACCACGGTGATAAATCACTGATTTGAGTCGAGCTGGGAAGGCTGTACATTAAGCAGCCAGAGTCATGAGGTGCCATAAAAATGATGGGGAAGTCACTGAAAGCCCTCTCAGTGCCCTGAAGGTACTAAGGACGAATGGTTTGTATTCCAGTTTTGCACTATTGTGAGCATGGAAAGATAAATGTCAAGTGCTGCTAAAATCCGCCTGTCTAGATTACCGCAGACACGAGCTCTTTAGAGAATACGGTGCTTAAGGAGTTAATAATGTTTAGAATTCTCTGGGCCTGTCAGAATAACGAATGCAGCTCATAAACATTCTAATTAGTTAACCTGGAGAAAAATCTTTGCCACTATAGAGTGGACATTTTCATATTATCCTGAATGTAAACATTACCTTATCATACATTGCCGTTTAAATGTTACTCTATATCTTTTCTTGGGTTTAGACACTGTTATTGACTATGCAAAAAGCAGCAAAAAAGGACTTAATAAAAAGTGACAGCAGGCCGCTCTCCCTGCCGGCAGAGATTAAGCGCTTAGCTTTTGGCATTTCAATTACCTAAAACTAATGGAATAAATATTTTACAATATTATTGCCTTTTGGGGGCTAAAGCACTCCAAGGAAAAAATATACATGAAATAGGATTCTGTTCTTTTATTAATGAAATAATTGAAAATGGATTTAGTATCTGAATGTGATCATTAAAAAAACAGAAGTACTAGAATTGTATCAGCGTGAAGAGATCAGGAAATAATTTCTCATATGCTTGGCCTT
>NW_012148952.1:9207765-9209753 GCF_000956105.1 Propithecus coquereli
CTTGCCTAGAATTAGTGCCAGAATCCAGGTCTTAATAACCTAGAAATCTAATCCATAAGTGCATCCCCTGAATTTGCTTCCTAAGTCTGTCTACTTCTATCAATTTAACCCAAACCACCGTTCTCTCTCTTCTAAGTCACTGTAAGAAATAATCTTAGCTATTGCTCTTCTAGAATCTTTTCTCACCACAGTAGTTTCAGTGATCAATTAAAGATGGAAAGCCAATCCTCTAATTCCCCTGCTCAGACTCTCCAGGGGCTTCTTACTGCTCCAAAAATTAAATCCAACCCCTTATCATCCCGCAAGACCCTTGCTGCCATTTCCACCTCCTCATCCCCTGTCGCACTTCACCTCATTCTCTGGAACCGTCTGGCCGCCTTGTTGCCTCTACCTGGAATGGTCCTGCTTCAGACCTTGGAACATCATCCTCCCTCACTGCTCTGCATTCTCAGTGCAAGTCCCATCTCCTCTTGGAGGTCTTCCCTGACACACTCTTTTAGCACACTTCCTCCTAGAACTTTTCAATATATGACATTTTATTAATTGATTTATTTATTGCCACACTTGCATTTCTATGTGTAAGTTCCATAATGCAAGTACCTCACCTGTTTTATCCACTGTTGTTTGCCCAGTTCCTAGAACAGCATCTGGCACTCTGTTGGTTATCAGTTTATATTTATTGAATGAATGGATGGATGAATGGCTCTGAAATGTCTCCTAGAAATATAGAGATTATTGAAATGCTTGAGTACAGTGCAACACATTCCTAACTCACATAATTAGAATATACTTTCTTCTTTGACATGTTGATCTGAATGCTTAACTGGGAAACATTTTCATCCAATTTAGAATGGCTAGTTACAAAATAAATGAGGATGATATGAGAACTTTTTGTGACATTTAGGATAAATAATATTTATTTTTAGTGACATGAACTATGAATTCTTCTAAACATGCTCTAGATTTCCCCTGGTAGCAATTACCATACGAACAGGGTACCTCTGATGTGTTTTATTTCAAAGCTTCACACTGGACCTCATGATCATTCACTGGATTCATGGCTTATTGTCCCACATTAATTGGGCTGATAGGGTCAAAATTGTGCCCAAGATTCAGTCCCAGTATCCCCCTCAAGGTGCAGCCACACCCTAGAAGCAGACACTCCTCTCTTTTTTCCTTGTCCATATTTATAACCTATGTACTTCGGCACTGAGATGTCTGTCTGTTTTTTCTTTCATTTTTTCAAGGTCGGGGCCATCCTTCTTACTCTTTGCCCAAGGCTCAAATAACTCCCACTTGTTTCTAGAAATGTCCCTCATATGTGTTTCCACGCTTGGAGCAGCTGGTAGCTTTTACAACAGTAGATACTTCTCATTCAATATTGAGCATATGGGTTGGAGTGTCCTTCTAAAAATTGAATGTCTGGTTTCTCAGAAGTTCCAGGAAATCTGCAATGCAAGGCAGAGCACAGACTCTCTGTGAAGAATGAAGGAAAAAATGGGATCTTGTCTAAAAAGTTTTAGGAAACTTCTGGATGAAGCATTTGAGGAAAAAAAGATGATGCTCTTGAAATAAGGTTTTATTTTAAGCCTATGGAAAATCTACAGCTCGTGTTGAAACTGTGGCAGGGTTTTGATGAGAACTGCCTGATGGCTCCCATCGTAATGCACGCTGAGTGAAACTAGTGCTTCGCCAACTGCATTTATGGATGTACACACGTTCCTTAAGACTCCTCCCCAAATTCACGGAGTAAGAAGTTCTCTGTCTCTAGATAGTTTTGTTGACCTGATTGTCTGAACCTGTGGTTGCATTTGGGTATTCTCTGCATGCAGGTATGTCAACTGTCTTCTGCTTTTCTGGGTTCATTTCATGCCCCTGAGTCTCACAGGACTTCTTAAAATTTCTTGAATATTTCCAAAGGATTCATTGACATCAAAACATATTTAAGCTATCAGTAGTACTGGAATAGTAATGACTGACAGATAAGT
>NW_012148952.1:9210838-9246072 GCF_000956105.1 Propithecus coquereli
TTTAAAAATATGCACATATGCACTTGTGTGATCAATATGACCCATTATATGGGCTTGTTGTTCAAAATAAGATGTCATATCTCTTTTTAAATTTTCAAATTTAAAGGCCTGGGTCTCTAGTCTGCCTCTAATCTTTGTTATTCCTAGGGCTTCATCTCTCATAACGGTCCAAAATGGTCTCAGCAAGTTACCAAGGTGCTTTTTTATGCCCACTGGGTCTGTTCAGACTACTCTGGGCTCACAGCTGGAGCCAGATCTCAACTGCATTCCCTTCATGCTGGAGATTGCCACAAATACCACTGAGAGCACAAATGGTCCTCTGATGAATGAGAGAGGACTATTCGTGCTGACCCAATTCCATACACCCTTCAACCTAGACCTGCACTCTCAATGCTTCAGCTTTATAGATTGTGCCTCCCACGCCCTCCCCTACGCTGTCCCAGCCACTTTCCAGGGGAGCAAAACAGATTTGGTGGACTACAATATCCACCAATCATAGGCCTTAGAGCCTGAAAATGCCCATTGATCTTGTCTTTCCCTGTCCCAAGGGGAATTTCTTTACAGGGATCTTTTTGATCAAACTGGATCTACCCAATAAATTTCTGCCCTTCAATCTTAATAAAAAGGGTTAGCTTTGAAACTTTTCCTCCAGAAGGTTTTTATATTCTATTTGTAGCATTTTCCCCCCGCATATCTCCCAATATTCAAACTCAGGGTATCTTTAGTATGTTCGGAAAAGAACAAATTAAAATTAAAGTTTTGCTTGATGCCTACCACCTCTACTGGGGGAGAAGAGGCATTGGAGATGGTGAGAGAGAATGGGAGTTGTTTAGGGAGGCATTTGCACCGAAATTTCAACTGTGTTATTTTTAGGTGACAAAATTTTAGGTGATTCGTCTGTAATATTTTTTCTACATTTTAGTTTAAGAAAACCAAGCGTGTAACATTTAAAAAATAAGGATAAAAAACTATTTATTTGGGGGAAAAATCAATTTCTCAATATCTCCATGCAAACTCTTGTTACAAGAGCTTGGACAACTCATTCAATGTTTTAGGCCTCATTAACCTATATGTAAAATGGAAGGCTATGATTACTTATATTTAGCTCAAAAAGTGGTTTCTTGCTTTCCTAAGAGAAAAAATTCACAACAGTGTAACTATGGCAGGGATTTCAGAGGTAGATGATATTTTACAGAGGAGGTGGAAGAGGTCTGGAGAAGGGAAGTAACTTCCTAAAGGTAACACAGGTCATCAGGGGATAGCTAGCATCCCATTCAAATGCTTTGACCTCCCTTCCCTCCAGCACAGTGACGCTGCATTCTATCACTTTCTGTGCCTGTGTGGTTGTGTTTTTTTTTTTTTTTCTTTTTTCACTTTAAAAATGAGAAGTTTGTAAGACGGTCTTTAAGGTCTATCTCTGCTTTAAAATTCAATGACCTTTGAAAAACTTAATGACTTAGAAGACACATGAGACAACAACTTAGAATATGTTGGCGCCACTAACTCTATTGACTTAAATGATCACATTTAGTTGGAGCTACTTCAGAATAAGATTTCTTATTTAACAATTGCAGAGATTTATTTCCTTTATTTGTCCAGTTAAAAGGAATTGGGAAAAATGAGGCCAGTTCCTCACTCTTTAAGGGAGCTCTTATTTCCCTTCGCTGCCTATTAGTCTGCCTATTAGTTGTAGGTTTTTCATTTGCTGTGACTTCGGAAACATTTGTAAGGCATATTTTACCAAGATTGTTTCAACAAACTCTTCAACCCTCTCAGCAATCGTTAGCTCACTCTGCTCTTTTGCTTACGTTGTCCTTTTTCACCCCCATGGCCTGAGACCACGTTTGACTGAGATGGTTTGATTTGTCTCACATTCCCTTTCTCTGTTTTACTCACATTCTCCACCAGAACTTTCTTTCCATCATGATTTGTTGGGGGTATTCTTTGGGTCTGTAATTTTCAACAGAATTCATTCAAATTCTGTTTCATCTTAATAGTGAATTTCCCTCTCATATGTCTATCATTAAATATTAAAACATAGCATTTGAACTATTTTAAAGCAAAAGACTTAAAAATGACCACAGTGGTATTAGGATTGGAAATCAGAAGTTTGGCCTCAAGAGGAAACACATTGCCTAGTCAGGACAGTCGGTCATCCTACCAGAATTCAGTTGTTACAGCCTGAATATTTGTGCCACCTCCTCTACCCCCAATTCGTATATTGAAATCCTAATCCCCAAAGGGATGATATTAAGAGGAGAATCCTTCTGGGAGGTGATGAGGTCATGAAGGTGAAGCCCTCATGAGTGGGATTAGTGCCACTATAAGAGACCCCAGAGAGATCTGTCACTCCTTCTGCTGTGGGAGGACAGAGCAGAAAGACAGTCATCATCTGTGAACCAGTAAGTGGGCCCTCACCAGACACTAAATCTGGAGATGCCTTGCTCTTGGACTTCCCAGTTTCCAGAACTGTGAAAAATACATTTCTGTTCTTTATAAGCTACTGAGTTTATGGTATTCTCTTATAGCAGCCTGAACTAGCTACATTTGGATCCCAGCTCTGTGCTGTCCCCTCCTTTCATCGCTCTCTCCTCCTTTCCTTCCTTCATCCTTTAAATTATTTAACTTAAACATTTCAAATTATACAAAAATGATTAGAATAAAATGGAAATACCCCTTCAGAGGATCCTATATTCCTACTATTCTCTTTAGTTGTAGCCACTGACATTTTGCTGTGTGTCTTTACTAACCATTTTTAATACGTGATATATATGTGTCGTATATATATCTCACATAGTTTTTCTTTTTTTTTGCATTAAACTATATTGTGACATATGTATAATTCTATGACTTTTAAAAATAAGCCCTGATATATTTTTGGATAAATATATATAGATCTACCTTATTCTTTTTAATCCATCCATGGTAAGTAAGTACTGTAATATATTCAGCCATTTTCCTATTAATGGATGTTTAGTTTATTTTCAGTTTTTTTTATAAAAGCAATGCTACAATAAATATCCTTTAAGTGTATATGAAAGTATCTCCTTAAAATTATGCTGGATCTGCTCTATGTACCTTGCCAAATTTGCTTGGCTAGAGTTTCCTGCTGGATGCTACAGTGTGACCTTGCAGGAAGAAATCCTGGCACTGACTACATTCTTATTGGTCCCAGAGGGGAGCTTTGATCAATGCCAAACAGGGATAAGAGGGAGCTGGTGGCTAAATTATTCTCCCTCTACCTGATGGGCTATTGCCAGACATAGTGTTTCCATATGCCCCCTCAGGAGATTGGCTGTGCCTTTGAGCAACCAGATGTGCTTTCTGGTAAGGTCATAGCCAAATTTGTAATGCACTGCTTTGTATTTACTGTCCCTCCTTCTCTGCCTTATACCTTTTTTCTACTATTCTAGCTTCCTTGGGATTTTACCCCCATAAAGCATTATATGTGCAATTTGCCTCAGGCTTTGTTTTTTAGAAAACTTGGGCTTAGAGAAAGATATATTCTAAAAACCATTATTAGGTGAAAGGATATGTGAGCTTGTGCCATTCTACTTTTTAATTGGATGTATTCAATTACAAATATTTAGGTGTCTTTGCTTTTATTTTTCATTAATTATTAACATTGCTTTCATATGAAGAGCTATGATATTATTGGGTATATTATATATTGTACAGTAATATATTGTTACATTATGAGTATTCCATGGCAGTAAAGAACCTCTCTGTGTGTATGTATGTTCAGGTATAATGTTATATGAAATCTTGTCAAGTGAAGAGTTCCAGTGGTTTAATTTTGTAGCTAAATAAAACAAACACTGATTTAGTTCTTTATTCTTCTCTGAATTACACCATAAAACAGTTACTGCTCCCCACAGAAGCCATCTCTCAGAAAATATGAAGTAGCTCAAAAGAGCATCATTAGGACACCCTATATTATACTTGTGTTGCTGTTGGAAGGATTTTATACAGCATAAACTTTCACAGCTTCATAACGGGGAGATAAGTTGATTACATCTTGCCCAAGTTATGGCTTACTATGCAAAGGATAGAAGAAATTAAAGAATGTTTTTCAATCTAATTAGTATCCCAGGAACAAGTGGTTGTAGGTGAGGTGAGAAGTGGTTAGAATCTGGAAAAAACAGGATCTCTCAAAACTCAGGGAACCGAATCTGATCTCTAGCTTGTCAACTCACCAGCAATCCTAATCCAAGCCCACATTTGTAGCTCTGTCAACCTGCTAGCAACAGGGAACATATTGCTCACTCCGCTACATCTTTTACTTAGTCTAGCAGGGTCCAGGAGTCCCTCTATGAATATATTTTCAAATGGGCATGTGTTATTCAGAACACTCCATTTTTTGTGATTATGTTAGGAGCAGCAGATAACCCTTAAATCTTGGATCAGGATCTAGGGTGTGACTTGCTGGGTCAGCACACCCCCTTTTATACTCATCCTGTATGTGTTTGCCATTAATATGGAGTTAGGTTCATAAAGAAAGTTTCTATTAATGCAGCCCCATTTTATATCTTTTCATCCATTTATATTGGCTGTTCTTCTGAGTTGGCTATACTATCAGCACCCTGAAGCTTAGCTGAGCAATTAGCAGAAGGAAGAGCCTGAATTCCCCTGGACAATTTCCAAGGAACAAATTCCTATTTAGGTCAGGAAAGTCAAGAAAGTAGGCATTAAGTTAGGTGAATATATGAGAATTATGTTGGAGTTCCGTATTTGCTTAAAGTGGGAAAATGGATTGTGTAGTACTTTGATTAACTCCTGAAATCAGTGCTCTCGGCCACCGTGAGTGTGGGGTCTCAACACAGATGCCAAAGGAAGGGAAATTTTTAATGGAGTGGAAATGCTTCAGCCATGCTTATAGTTGACAGCGAGCCAGATACACCTGTGTTGGCTTGAAGTGAGGACTGCGTGAATTTGCAAAGTGGAAACCTCATTTGAATTCTAACTAGATTCAAGACAATGATGAAGCCAGGACAGTTTTACCCTGTAATTGGGAAAACTGGGGCTTTCTTCAGTAGTCATTGACTGAAGCACACTATTTTGCAGTGCTTTGTTAAAGAAGAAGCAGTATTTATTTAACTGTTATCATCCTGGACGTCATATTTTTAATCCAGGGTGTTGCTACTCCTCAAATCTCAGCTTCCTGGTGGTGTCCTAACAAGCCAGGATGTCTAGCAAAGGAGAGAAAGCTACAAGCTCATGGCGCTCCCTCCATGATTCAGCATCCTGTTTTTGACCACTTCTAGTTTCTGAAATAAACAGAAACTTTGTAGCAAAATCTTAAGAAAATGTTTTAATTTTTCTCAAAATAGTCCATGCATATAGTCACAGAAAATAGAAAAGTGAAGAAGGTCTTATAATGGAAAAAACATTCTTCTTTGAGGTATTAGGGTCTGTGACTATTATGGAATAATTATATGTATTAATAATACGTAACTTGGATGTGTGTATTTTCAGCATTGTATTTTACAAAATGTGCCAAATTAAAGGTAACTGCTAGTTGTGCATCTGTGTGTGTGTGTGTGTATGGGGAGTCTATGATTATACCTCTTCCCTTTAAATGTGGGTGGGCTCTGTGACTGTACTGACCAATTTAATATGGTAGAAGTGATTTGGTGCCAGTTTTGGGATCCAGGTCTTAGGAGACTACGAGCTTCCTCTTCCTGTCTCTTGGATTACTTACTCGTGGAACCCAGTTGTCATGCTGTGAGAAAACTCAATTATCCCAGTGGAGATAGTCAAGTAAAAAGAACCAAGGCCTTCAACTGATGGCCCCAGCCAAGCTTCCAGTTGGCAGCCTCCACTGACTTGCAGCCGTGTGAGCGAACTGTCTGGGAAATGGGGACTCCAGCTCCACATGAGCTGCCTCAGCTAATGCCATGTGGAGAAGAAGAATTGCCCAGCCAAGCCTGCCCAAATTCCTGTCCCATAAAATTGTGAGGTATAATAAAACAGTGGCTGTTTTAAGCCACTGGTCTTTGGGATAATTCGTTATTCAGCAATAGATAGTCAGAACAGCAACTTTGATATCATGGAAGAATGCAGGCCTTGGAGACTCAGGGTCCTAGTTTCAAATTCTAGTTCCAACATTTCACAGCTATGTGGCTTTGGGGACAGATATTAAGCCCCTCTCAATCTTACAGAAAAGTTTCCTTATCTATGTAATAGCAATAATAATATATTTGTTAAAGACCATGATAAGGATTAGAGATAAAATATGTAAAATGACTATTACATTTTCTGGAAGATGACAATTCAACATAGAAACAATTATTGATTATTTATCAGTTAACCCACTTCTCCATACCTTCTTTTTCCTAAGCAATTTTTCTAGACCACGGTATTGCAGGAGGGAATATCCTTTTCTGAAAATCAATTTAGCAGAGTGATTCAAAATTTTAAAATGTTTATATATCTTCCATCAAGTAATTTCATTGTATGACTTTATTCTAAGGAAATATTCCTAAATAACAGGCCATAATATATCTATCTGTGAAATAAGATGGTTATGTAGTTTCCTGATCTTTGTGTCACTTAAAACAATTCTCTATATACATTCTTTTGAAGTGCATCATTGTGTTTTGTCAGCACACCAACGAAGGTTTTCAAAGGCAATGGCTGAACTTACCTCTTCAAGGTAACACCATCCCCAACATGCTCACTTAGAAGGTATCGACAACAATTAGGAAAACTGTGTATGCATAAAATAATTTAATGAGGAAGTATAACTTTTCAGAAGTATGTTTTATTCAACAAGTATTTACTGAATACCAATAAAGTGCTAAACCCTGTGTAAGATCTGGGAGAACAGAGATAAAAACACAGACTCTGTGCTTTTCTAAGTTCTAATGTGGGGCCATTTGGAGCAGAGCCAAACCTGCTTCTAATACATGTTGTAAATGTCTCACCTCCATGTCTTCATTGTGACAGTCTTTCTTCTGAGAACAATCTCCCCATTTTACCAGTCAAAGAATTTTGCATGATCTCAACTCGAGCTCTACCTCCTCCAAGCAGTCTCCTCTGGACCTGTGCTATGCAATTTCCAGCTCCTCTGTATCCCCATAGTGTTGAATTCTTATAGCACTCATTGTCTTCTCATCTGTGGCTGCTCTGTCTGGTTAGTTTTCTTTTTAAATATCTGTGTATTTCCACAACTAGATTGAAAATTATTCATCAGTGCATCTTAAACATGTTTCTTATGCACATATGAAATACCTGGGGGTCTTGTTAAAGTGCAGATTCTGATTAAGTAGATTTGGAGTAAAATCTTGGATTCTTCACAACTAGCAAGATCCCAGGTGATGTCCCTGCTGCTGGATCTCAGACCACACTTTGAGTAGCAAACACCAACGTTGTAGAGGGCAGGGACCACCACATTACTCTGTTTCTCCAGCACCTTGGACGGTGCCTTGGACATGAAAAGGCTTGGATGAATGTTTCTGGTGGTGTGGTACAAAGGAAAGAACATGGACCTTGGACAATACTGACCTAGGTTACAATATCAGTTTCATCACTTAATGATCTGAATGATTATTAACATTTTTTTCATTTATAAAACAACTTCGCAGAATTTTTGTGAAGTCAAAATTAAATTATGTATTTTAAAGCACTTGGCATAGTGGTGTTATATGTAATAAGGGACTGACAAATAAGAGATATTTCCTGTTAATGGCACTAAAGGAAATCTATGCTTTTTCAGACTAAAAGATTTATTCGCTTGAGTTGTTCTTGATATTGCACAGAAAATATCTTAAGGGGAAAGAAGGTACTATTAATAACGTAAGATTTAATTTGATTTTAAAAGCTTATCACATGCTTATTTTTATCAATTCTAACATATGTACCAAGAGGTACAGAGAAAAAAATCATGCCAAATGAAAATGTGCCAAGTGTAGCTACATGTTGCTTCTAGTCTCTCATAATATAAAGCAGCCTAGAAAAAAATTAAAGCCAATCAATAATATCAAAGGAGACAGCAGTGTCACTCTTCCTGCCACAGTGGTTCCTAGCCAGCCTGTTTGGTGGAGATAGTGTCCAGGTATTCTCCAGATGAAGCCCTGGCAAAGGCCTTCAAGAAGATGACTTAGAGGTAAACACAAGGAGAGCTGGCATGAAGCATTCAGTGCTCAGATAATTGCATTAGAAAAGGCATTGCATGCTGAAGTAAGCCTCATGCTATGCTTCCTGAATCAGCTTCTGTCATCCACAAGCAGAAAAAGCAGTTGCAATATCTCTCAGGTTCAGACAATTTGCATTTCAAATGGGAGAGAATAGTCATCATTTTGTGTGTGGATTATATTTCAGGATAGCAAAATAGTTGGTGATGAAAAGTTATCTTTTTAAAAGAATCATAGCTAATATATGAGAAGAAATGATTGAAATAGTAAACCACATTTGCAAACCTTAGTGGATCTAGATCATGGTCATTAATAGTTGCTAAAACCATTAGATAAGAACATTAGATTGAAATTTTATAATAGATGGATCAGGCCAACACGACCTGAATTCACTAACTAATCTTTCCATTACTAAAAGAGGGACAAACAGAACATTATTTTTCTTTTGATGTAAGACAATAGGAAGCATACGGAAACACTAAAAGCGTAAAAAAAGATAACTAAATTGAATCAGGTCTTTAGATCTAACTCCCAGTTTACAGAAAATATGGAGGAAAATATGTTAAATGACATCACAATGCTTTAATGAGCCAAATCCAATACAAATACTTTAATTTCTTCAAAAAATAAAAAAATCAATAGTACACAAAAAAGGGAGAATTGTTATATATTAAGAGAGACTTATGATACACATAATCTAAATGCAATGTATGGACCTCATTTGGATCCTGATTCAAACAAATTTAAAGACATTTGAAATAGGGAACATTCAACTTGGACTAAATATTAAGATGTTAAAAATGAATTATTGTATTTTCACAATAAATCTAATGGAGTCATGTTTTTAAAAATGTACTTATCTGTTGCAATACTAACTGGATCATTTATTGATAAAAGATGTTCATCTTTATCAGGAATCAGTGACATGAAAATTCAAAGAATTAAAATACCTCACCTGTTAGATTAGCAAAAATTAAAATGGTTGTGCTGGCAACTGGAAGCAAAAATGGGAGTAAACAAAAATTCATGATGTAGAACCATTTTTGGTAGTAATTTAGTGATATTTAGCAAACTTGAGGTTGCATGTTCTCTAGTTCAGGAATTCCAGAAATTTCCAGAATTCTCCTTTTGGTTCTGTGAATCAGCTGACTGAGGCTGGGTGGACAGTGCTGCCTCCTGCTATGCGGTCTGGCTGGGCTTAGTTCATCGTTTAGATTTGGGCTCAGATCTATCCCATGTTTTAAAATATTTTTATCAACAGATTCTATTTTTTAGAACAGTTTTAGATTTATGGAAATAGTACCAAGAGCTCCCATACATCACTCTCCCCACACATAGTTTCCCCTATGATTATATTACTATAGTATATTTGATACAATTAATGAGCCAGTATTGATACGATGCTATTAACTGATGTCCATAGTTTGTCCAGATTTCCTTAGGTTCCAGCTATTGTCTATTATCTGTTCCAGAATCCCATCCGGGATATCATATTACATTTCGTTGTCATGTCTCATTATGCTTAATATGGACATACTTCACTATACAATAAATATTTACAAATATTTGGATAAATCCAAGCTCACCTTGTCTATTTTTTGCCCTGTCCTAGAATCAACCATTTCTTGAAGAAGCCCTGTTTCCTTATCGGAAAATAGTATTAGAAACCAAAATGTGGGTGCTAAGTGTGCTCATTGCTCCTGTGGTGTCATTTCTTGTAGGCTCTCTCAGCTGACAGAACAATGAAATATGTCTGCCTAGTAACCCATATTTATCCAAATATCTATAAATATTTCTATGTATAATGAAGTGTTTCTATATTAAGTTAACCCTGAGTTCTTACTGATGTCTCCAACCCTAATCCATTACCACCTGGGTCATTCTAGCTAGTTGCCCTTGCTTGTCTGTAACTTTCTCCTCCAACAGTGAGAACCACCATTCACCATTCATTTACTTAATTGTTCATTTTCAGTATATATGTACAGCAATGTCAAAATTGTTTGCCCCCACCTCATGGTACAGTGAGTATAGTATACAGAGTACTCATGTGCAGTTCCTTTTGCCTTTAGTCTTACAGATTTCAGTCATTTCCAAAGCTACTTAGGTCAACACATTTCCCCCAGCCTTATTCAGTGAGGTTGTTTAATATATTTGTGTTATAGTCAGACTCTCTTGTCACACTCTGCATTCTTTCTTGGGATCTCCCAAACTCCTAAATGATTTTATTAAATTGCATACATTAAGGCTTGTTTTTTTATGTTGTCAAGTAAAATATCAGATTACTAAATTAAAGTATTTGATTTTTTTAAATCATATAAATGGGTTACTTTGATGAGATAAAAATCATTCATTAAAAATAATAGGAAATCAAAATAAATTAGATGTTACTGAAAATAGGTATACATTTTTGTTACAAAATTCTTTACCTCTTGTTAATGCTTCTCTTACCATAGTTTTTAATTTTAAAACATTAAATTATGTTATAGAAATTAAGTAGGGAATAATACTTAGATTTCTGTTTGGGTATGTATTTGTTATAACATCACCATTTCTTGGCTACTGGTACATAATGTCTTATTTCCCTAATGCTTTCTGATTCTTGTGTTCTACATCACATGTGTTAGGTCTTACATCTTTGGTTTTGTGAGCAAAAATACACAAATTTGTCATGAGGTCACATGTATTTCACCTTCTGTTTCTCATAGAGTCTGTCTGGGGAACACAGAAAGCATCCTTATACCCTGCGGTGTCCCTGTTTTGGGATTTGCAACTTGTTTTTTCAGAGACTTCCTACTGCTTCTCTCAGCAGCCTAGAGGAAGCAATTCCCTCGTCCTGCTCTTCGTCATCCAGTGGGAGGACTTCTGACTTTGAAGGGAAAAGGAAGCAGAAGCAAGTGATACACTTTCCAGGTCCAGATATCAGGCAAGCTTTTGAGCCTCTTTGGACCAAAGTTTCCTCATCTACATATGCAGGGTGTCAAACTGAGTAATGAGTAAGATCCATTAGGAACATAAAATGCTCAGATTCTACAAAAGGGTGGGAATAATGTCATTTGTGTGCATTCTGAGTTATCCAAGCAGTGATGTCAGATTATTCAAGGCCATTATCTCCCACTTCTGTTTGGCAAATACGTGTAAGAATCCACACAGTTGTACCTCTATGGAATGTTTGAAATGAGGGGGGCAAGTGGATGTGGGTGTCATGGAAGAGAGAAAATGTAGAAACAAGATAATTTGGCTGCTATCAATTTTTGAAATATAAGGATGTGAGAGTACTTGGGTGTTGCTGGAATTGGAGAAATAAATGAGAGTTTTATTCTACAAATCCAATTTCTTTAAACACTTGGAGAAGCTCCAAGCTTCCTGCCAAACAAAAGCCCTAAAAACAAACAAAACAAACAAACGAAAAACCAAAACCACTTGCTTAACCTCCCTTTGTTTCATGCGCATCATAATTAGAGCAAGGTGTGCATAATGAGCAGCTCTGCAACATCAGATCAGTCATAAAAGCAGGAGAAATTTAATCCCCCAGTCCCTGCAAAAACCATAGCAGGAGGCTGAAGCCATGTCTCCATAGGTTTAGAGAATTCATTTATTCTTTTGATGAGAAATTTAAGGTGAAAGGATTCCAAAAGCAAAATAAAACAAAATAATTTCAAAAACCATGGTATTTGCATTACATTTGTTGCATACCCTTTATTGTCTTTATTTCATCCTCTCACAAAGCATGTGAGGCAGGCACAGCAAGGATTATTTCCCTCATTTAGCAGGTGGGGCGGCTGAGACACAGAAAGTTTGCTTGACTTGCCTAGTAACACACAGGAATTTAGGTTTCTGACCCTTTGGCAGTTTTTCCTGCCTACTCACTTTACTGCTCCTTGAATTCATTCACACAGGTGGCTCCAGGAAGCAATATGTTATTAAGTGCCTTGTGTGGGGCATTGCAGACAGTAGATGCTCAAGAAGTGGTAGCTACTCCCTTAGCTTTAGCCATGCCCTTTTAGGCCTCACTCTTTGTATTGCAGGCCCTTGCTGGGTGGAATTTTTCTCAATGATCCCTGCAGCAAGGAATTAAAAATTGGACTTACCAAGCATTGTGTTTGGAAAAAATACAAAGGCTATGGAGGCTGCATAATTTTGCAACCGAGGCTAGCAAATTTAATCCTATTTTCATTTTTCCTGCCTTTTGTTCTTCAGTTTCATTTCCTCCCATTTCATTAATACCCTTGTCAAATACATTCAAACAGGATATGACTATTGACATTAACATGAGTAAAATGTGTTAAGATTTGTCTTCCTAAGTAAATGAGAGAACTCCAGCCACCATTTTGCATTGCTCGAATTTGAAGATATTTTTAAATCAGTTTCTAGTCATGTATTCTCTACATGCAGGGCACATATTTGTTTTATTTTCTCGTTTTCCTCAATTATTTTATGTTGGCTTTGAGGCTCAGGAGTGGTAACACTATTGCATGATTAATTTTGCTCCTCTATTATGATGGAGTTTTCCTGAAATTAACTGTGCTATTTCCTTCCCAGTAATGTCCTCTGATGAATATTTTATTTTTCTCGATTGCTGTGTGGTCTGCCTTGCTTGATATTTTGAGGTACATTTTCAAATGACAAGAGCCTCTGCCCCCATAGAGCATTGTGCCTTTGTAGGCAATCCAGAAGCCAGCCAAGAAAGCTCTTGCCCCTAAAAGCACAGAACGTGCCCAATTTTCATGCCCACAGGATAGGAGCAAGACCTCCCTGACCTCCCAGAGGCCAACCATTAAAATCACAATAGCATCAGCACAGAAAAAGGGACATAATTGCATCCCACCGTCATGGAGATGTGTTCCCAGGCCAATCGAGTTTCACGTCCCTCTGAGACTACAAAGCATTGCACGAGTTTTCTGTTTATTCCCCCATGAGCACAGAGTTGGCTCTTGAATATTTGATATAGAATCTCTCCCAGCAGCTCCGAGGGCTCTGCAGCTGCCTGTTTTTCTAAGGCAGGAATAAGTTCAGCAATAAGAAAAAAAAAAAGACACACCAAAGGAGTGACAGGTGCAGGTGCAAGGCAAGAGAAAGGGAGAAAATGGAGCAGCTACTAATTGCCAGGCAATGTGCTTGGTGCTTTAAAAATATTATCTCTTTAATTGTCACAATTACCTGGTAATGGGGTTATGATCCCCAGTCTATAAATAAGACCTCCGGAACTCAGAGAGGTTAAGTAACATGTCTAAGGAGCCCGGTGTCTAGCATTCAAATATTTGTTGAATCGATGATGAGTGAATAAATGTTATACAGCCAGTACAAGGACTGGATGAAGAGGGTCCCTTTCATCTCCGTTTTATAGGGATACATGTTTCCTGCGGTGGAGGAAAGACTTAGCAGATTGGGTGCAGGAGCTTATGAAACGAATTTGTTTGCATGAATGGCTGGCAAGATGAGGACAGTGATATGACCGGGCTTTCTCAGTGTGTACTAGGCTGGCCATAGTCTCTGTAAAAAGTCCCGAGTGTCCACTCTGTATCTGCCCACTCCTCCCACTCCATCCCTGCTTTGCCAAAGCATCTTTGGGAGGTGCCCAGCATTAGCTGATCTACCTGATGTGATCTAATTGTACATAATCTTTTGTATGGTCACCAAGAACTGAAAGTATCCATCAAAGTCCTAAAAGTTTTCTGCCTTTTGGGGCACTTAGAGGTAAGGCAATGTGAAGAATCAAGAACTTTGGGGTTAGACAACAAACGTGGGTTTCAAATTTAAACAACACAGGGTGTATCTGGCAGTCCTACTCATAAGCTATTATTTCCTTTTCAGGCCTTGTTTCTGCTACACTTTGTGGTTTTCCAAATTGTGCTGAGAGCAAATCCCACATCCCCTTTGAAGTGATTTGGTTTCTGCACTCAAAACTTCTACTGTTGTGATGGTCTGGAGGGCAAGCTGCTGAAAAAACTGTCTTCCCCATGAATTAAACGCTCTTAGGCAGGAGGAAAGAGAGTGTGAGATTGCTGTGTGTGCTTGAAAGCAGGCAGGTATTTCCAGCATCCATATCAAAGCCTTCGGTACCCATGGTGACGTTAATAATAAATGACAAGTTCCTTGCAGACTTTCAATTCAGCAACACTGCTTTTCCTGTGGTTAGGTCAGTTCTAGTGTGTTTGGTTCTAGTATTTCAGACATCTCCTGCCAAACGAATGCAAAAAGAATTAGCAGCATGAAGTGCTCTTGCTTTGCTCGCTGCCGTAAACAGTGTTTTAACTTAAGAAAATACAAGCAGTGTTTTTGAAGTGAATCAGGGTTATAAAAATCTTTCTGAGAATTACTAATCTAAGTAACATCTAGAGTGGTCTTGAGTCCTCTTCTCTCATGCTGACAGATCAATCAGATGGAACTAGGTGACAGAAATTGGGACCCTTACCCAAGTTGGGCCTAGAAATGGGGGTTGGTGGGCTTCACTTACTTCCCTGCCACAGCCCAGGGAGGACGACATAAGAACTCTTTCTAGTTCTTCTCCAACCCCACTGGCCCAGCCCAGGCCAAGCCACCATCAGGTCTCATCTGACTATGCAGACATCTCCTAACTACTCTTCCTCATTCCACTCTCCCTTCCAACTTAAGAGGCCAAGATGATCTTTTAAACAAATGCTAACTTAAACAATTGACTCCTTGGTTGGAACCTTCCAGTGGCTTTCCCTTCCACTTGGCATAAAACCCAAAATTCTACCATGGCCTACAAAGCCCTGCAGTGTCCCTGGTCTCCTTGCCTGGCTCTCCTGTGCTTTTACTGTTCTCTAGCAGATCCCAGACCCAGCAAGCTCTTCCCCCTGCCGTAGCCTCTGCACGTGCTTGATCCGCTTAACTCTCTTCCTCCCTCTCTGTGTCTGTCTCACTTCTACTAATCCTTCAGGTTTCAGTTTGAAGTTGCTTCCCCAGAAAGTCTTCCCTGATTAAAATAGAAATATACATTCATACTTAGCACTTAAGGCAAAGGCCATTTGTTAGTGTGTACTTACCATGATTTTTTTAAAAGTCTGCCTTTCTACAGGTTTATAAACTCAGTTAAGCAAGAACCAAGTCTGTTTTATGCACTGCTATATCCTTCGCACCTTGCGGAGTGCCTGACTGTTGAGAGGTGCTATAAATACTTACTGAATGAATAAAAGCTGGCATCTTGTGCCATCTGTCAATTTTACTTACCTTCGTTTTTAAACCTACTGTATGGAGCGCCTGGTTTCAGCCCTTGGATCAGAGGATGCAGCCTTGCTGTGTCCTTGTACTGAGTGGCTTTTCCGTGCTGGCCTTGGGGGTTTGCCGCCTGCTGCCTCACCGTCGGGTGTCTGTTACATGTCCTGGTGCAGGCGGAACTCTTGCAACCTGACCCAAACCCACTGCTCTAAATCTGATCCCTGATTGCCCCCACCTAGGAGTATGAGCCCTTGCGCAAAGCCTATTTCAATGGAATCCTTCAAAATTCTTAATTTCGAGAAGCTGAACCATCCCGATATGCCTCTCTCTAGAATAACTGTGACTCTTTATATACAACGCATTGAAAGTCAGCCCAAGCCTAACTCAACTTCTTGTTTTGGCTTATATAACTATGAAGTCCAGGTGGAAATATTTATAAAGTAGTCCACATTGAAAATAGAATGGCTGTTGCAATTTATAAGAAGTCAGGCCTTTGGAATTCGCCAGAGCCATAGCATTTAGGAATGTGAAGTGATACACTTTGGGAATGCAAATATAAATAGAAGTACGATGGCTACGCCAACTGTGCATTCGTCTAACGTTCCTCTTACCGCTACTGTTGTGTGAAGTCAACAATAATCCCTTTTTTGTAAAGAGATCTCATTCTAAATTTTGTGAAAACTTTATTATATTTTATTTTGACAAGAACACAGCATGAGATCTACCCTGTTAGTGAATTTTTAAGTGTACAACATATTATTGTTGACTGTAGGTTCATTGTTGCACAGCAGATCTCTAGAGCTTGTTCATCTTCTTTGGGACTTTATGCTCATTAGTTAGTGACTCCCCATTTCCTCCTCTTCCCAGCGTCTGGTAATCAACATTCCACTCTTAAATTCTATGAATTTGCCTATATTAGATACTTCATGTAAGTGAAATCATGCAGTATTTGTCTTTCTGTGACTGGTTTATTTTACTTAGCATAATATCCTCAAACTTTATCCATGTTGTGGCATATGGTAGGATTTCCTTATTTTTTAAGGCTGCGTAATATTCCACAGTGTGTATATGCAAAATTCTCTTTATCCATTCATCCACTGCTGAGCATTTAGGCTGTTTCCACACCTTGCATCTTGTGAATAATCCTACAATCAACACAGAAGTGCTAACAGCTCTTCAAGATTCTGATTTCAGTTCTTTTGAATAAATACCCAGAAGTGAGAGTTGTCAAAACTTAAAATTGCCTTATCCTTGACCTCCCACACTTCTCACTCAATGCTGATTCTCTAGAGAAGCCCAACTACATTTATTCCTAAATTACCTTACAAATACTGTAGGATGTTAAGTACCTACACCACCAAATATACTGATTTTGTGGAAAAGAATTCATCAGCATCTGAATGCATCGTAAGGTAAAGGACAATGATGCAGAACATTCAAAAATGCTAGTTCAATAGCCTGTTCCTAAAAACAAAAACAATCCTCAGCCCCTCATTAATAAATGTTATGTGTTTGAGAGAAAAAAGTTCTCTGGCTCATCTGATGGCATTTTTTATCACTGTAAACAAAACATTAGTGAAAGGTTGAATCTGTTTCTGCCATCCTTTTTGCCAATTTACAAAGTGAGCATTTACTGATTTGGTCATTAGAGTTTAAACTATTGCGCTGAAGACATATGCTCTTTGAATAAAGATTGAAAAGAGGGGTCTGATCAGAAATTCTCACAAGGCCAGAACTTGACACATTGATGAGTATAGCCTCTCTTACCTGTGACAGGGTCTTTGGTGAAAACCATGGCTCTAGATTTTTTGAAGATGCTTACAGTGTATGCCAGCCAGCAGCAGACTTTGGAAAAGTGAACGTCTCCTTCAGTGTTCTTCCAGTTTATTAAAAAGAAAATTATTTCTGAGTTTTGCTTTGTAAACTGAACTTTGCCAAGCAAGTATATTGAAGTGACGTATAACTGAGTGCCTAAGTCTCTGTTCATTTTGGGGATTCAGTAAGCCTTACTTTGAAAACAAACCAACTCAATCAATGTCAACACCACACAAAAAGAGATTACACTGAGATCAGATTCTTCTTCTTCTTCTTTTTAACATACATGGAAAAAGAGATGTGATTATTAGAGAAAACAATCAGGGCCGGGAATGACATTTTATCACTGTAGCCAAGCTCTGAAGGCATTGAGAGTGTAGTGAAAGTGTAAGATGTAGTCTGGGTGGTGATTTTCTTCAGGGCTGAGGGTCACACTAAGAAGCAGGTTTGGTTGGAGAGGTTGATTGCACACAGTGTGACTGTATCAGTGCCGACCGGAAAAGCCGCAGCTTTGTACATCACACTGTTACAAAAAAAAAAAAAAAAAAAAAAATCCAGTAATAACACAACACACAACTCTCTTGGTGCCTAAAATCTGCCATAAACATCCATTATTTTGGGAAAAGTCAAGTTTCTTAGTAGTCATTCTGATTAAAAATAGCCTCCCTAAAACAATCCCAAACAGAACACATAGGAGTTGGTAAGAATAGGGGACAGTGACTGCAACGGGATGAAGGAGGTAACACTCGAGCCACACCAGCCCTATTTGGGAGAGGAGAGTGGGAAGGAACAGAGAAGGACTATGCTTGTGAGCCACAGGTCCCCGAGGGGGAGTTGGAAGGTGAGAACGCACCAATCACAAGCCCTACCTCTTTCCTGGTCTCATCTGAACCAAGCACAGCTGTCTGGGCAGGGCAGAAAGCTGACGTTGTCCCTTTGACCTCCCTAGAAATGCTCTAGACAACTGACCTACACGTGTTGGGAGAAGACACAGAGAAGAGAGATTATTCAAATATAGGGCAATTGAATTTTTGCTTTAACAGAGAGCTTTGTACATGACTTTACCATGCAGTTAGTGTGAAATTTACTTTGCAAAATAGCAGTTTCCATTGAGGCCACGGAGTTCATGAGGCTGAGGTGGGCATTTTCTGGCCACGTGTGTGTAACTTCCAAGGCACTATGAGAGACACAGAGAGAAGAGGGAGAAGCAGTTAGACAAGTGGAGCACAAAAGGGCACATGCCTGCCTGCAGCATTCTCTGAACCAGACAGGCAGAGAGAGGGCAATTTGGAAAGAAAAGGCGCATCCCAGGAGTTAAGACAAAAAGGGAGGTTTTGTGAGTTTTTCCCTTCCTCTGGCTCTTCCTCCTTTTAATTCTGTGAATATTTACAGAAAATTACACTCCTGTTCTATATTTTGAGAGAGGGTGTAAGTCTACCGGCTCCGAACGTGTCACAGCCGCCATTTGCTACTGCCAGCCACCTATGGATTTCCTATAAGCAGAGTTCATTCATTGTGAAAATTAGATAATTGAAACAATCTGTCTGCTTCAGGCTGCTGGCTTCAGGGGTGACGCTCGCCTGTTGCCATGACAAGCAATTTTCGGAGTGAGATTTTAGCCACCGTAACTCACTGAACAATATGTTGTTGCCTTGTTCAGTTTTTCGGGAAGTGAGGATCCTTTTTTTTTCTGAAACAAAATTAATTATTCATTTCTTTTTATTGGCTACATGAGATGATGAAGCAGCCCCCTCTCTTCCGCACTAGGATCATCTCCCTTGCTCCCAAAGAGCAAGATGATGAAAGAGCGCTATTCGGTCAACGGTGGCCATCTGTGTTCACTCAGTCACACCTCTGGATGGCAGGATGTCGATTCTGGGGCAGATCCTGAAGGGATTGAATCAGAGCAGGTGGGAAATCCATACTTCTTTTTGGCTCACAAATTTGCATGTGGCTCCCCCATCCCAGGGTTAGTTACATTCCTGTGTCTTTCTAATCAGAAAAGGAAGTCTTAAAGGTGAGGGACACAGGCTTGGAACAATCTTCCTCTGAATTTTGTAGGATTAAAAGCAGTCAGCAAAGCCAGAGAGGTCAGTAGAGGACACCAGCGCCATGAGAGCTCGGACCCCTGCTGCTTTTGATAGCTACCTCATCCCCGTGTTTGGAAGGTTTGTGGCCCGTCAGATGCACTCAGGAAATATTTGCTGAGCAAACAAATGAATGCATGAGTGAAATGGCTTCTCTGCCACTCGCTTCAGACACATTGCATTCCAGTGTCCTTCTTTTCCTTCTCACACACACCTGCTCTCACAGTTCCATCTCCATTTAAGCATAAATGCCTGAAAGATTCAAGGGGCATTTCCCAAAGGGTGAGCAAAAATCCCTGACACGTGGTCCGTGGAAAGAGGGTTATACGTTCACATGAGTTTGGGAAATTGTGCATGCGAGATTCTATTCTTTGGTGATTGAAAATCCTCACAGGAGTACTAAAGGCTCTTCTTCCTACAGTTTTAAAATATCTGGTTAACTTCGAGTAAGTCAACTTCTCCTAAACTTTATTAATTCATTTCACTTTATTCCATTCAGTAAATATTAATGGAACATCTACAATGTGCCAGGAAATGATTTAGGCACAGAAAGTACAAGTCCCTGTCCTGTGGAATTTACTTTGTAGTGTGAAAGACAAAGAGTACACAAATAAATAAATAAAAGGTTAACCTACCAAATGGTGATAAGTGCAGTGGAGAAACATGAAGAGGGAAGAAGGAGAGGGAAGGCTCTGATGGGGAGTCACAGCTATTTTCAGTTGAGTGGATACTATTAATAGTTATCCCCTGAAGCAATGTTTGAAGTAAGCAAGGGTGGGAGCTGCTGGGGGGAAAGGCGTTCCTGGCAGGGGAAGCAGCAAGTGCAAAGGCCCTGAGAAAGGAACATGTCTGGGGCATGTGAGAGGGACTGGGTAGATCCAGGGTGAAAAGAACAATAGGAGAAAGATCATAGAGGTGATGGGGGCAGGGCAGGGGCCAAGTTGTGTAGGCCTGTGGTCCCCAATCCCCAGGCCACGGATTGGTACTGGTTCGTGGCCTGTTAGGAACTGGGCCACACAGCAGAAGGTGAGTGGCCAGGGAGCCCGGGAAGTTTCATCTGTATTTACAGCCGTTCTCCATCGCTCATATCACTGCATAAGCTCCGCCTCCTGTCAGATCAGCAGGGACATTAGATTCTTATAGGAGCCTGAACCCTACTGTGAATTGCACACATGAGGGATCTAGGTTGCGAGGTTCCCCCATCATCATGCTTCTCCTTATGAGAATCTAATGCCTAATGATCTGAGGTAGAGCTGAGGCGGTGATGCTAGCACCGGGGAGTGGCTGCAAATACAGATTATCATGAGCAGAGAGGTTTGACTGCTCAATAAATATAATGTGCTTGAATCATCCCCAAACCATCCCCTACCCCGCGTCTGTGGAAAAATTGTCTTCCATGAAATGGTCTCTGGTGTCAAAAGGTTGGGGACTGCTGGTGTAGACTTATTTAACTACTAAATTGTTCTCCTGTTTCTTCAAGTACAATCTCTTGAAATGCTGACTGAGAAACATTGCCCTTTTCAGACTCGTTCCTGTCTTCTTGCACAGTGAATCACTAATTAAAAAAGAAAAAGAAACAAGGAAAAAATGTGAACTTATTTCCTGGTCTATGAAAGGAGAAACATAATATTACCTTCCTTTCAAAGTTATTTGAAGGATGAACTAAAATAAATTCTATATAGTGACAGATAAGTGGTTACTGCTTAATAAACGTTAGATTTCTGCCTTTTTTTTCTCTTTCTCACTTCACCTCCCACTAACCATGGTGCCGGTTCCCCCATCATCATGTTGCTTTCGTGTGTAAGCAACAAGCACAAAGTGCAGTCAGAAAAGTCACAGCAGAGCAAGAACTGAAGGTGGATGGATGAAAACCCTAACTTTCGTGGACAACAGGCAGGAGATGTCACTAATCAAAAAGATGAGAAGAAACTAAAATTTCCCCCAGCAGGAGAATGACAAAAAGAGCAGGCAGGCCGGCAGGGCACAGTGCAGTGTCGGGACCAGCCACAGGAGAGCCACAGGGCACCAGGAGTGAGGATGGCTCCTCACATTTCCAGGGGACTTCTTGGCATGATGAACGCCAGAGTTTTCTGGAGGATGATTGGGAGGATGATTGGGCATTTCTGACATCCCATGTTGAAGGAATGCCCTGGCCGGAAATGTGAGGATATATAGATTCTGACAACAAAATATTGGCAACTTCTAGTAAAATTAGAGTTTATACAAGAGTTTCTGTTTCCTTATATCATAACCAACACATATTATTAGACTCTACCAATCTGATGGATATAAGAATGTATCTCATTGATACTTTATATTTCCCCAATTATTAGTGCCATTGAACATCTTGTCATGTATTTGTTGGAAACTGTTGTTTAATTCGTTGGCATTTATTGAGGCTACTAACATGTCTGGTTTTATTTCTTTCATATGTTTTCCTTTATTTCACTCTGTCTCGATTGATGGTTATTTTTACTGTTGCCGGTCTTTTGGTATTATTAATACAAGCGATGTTTCAATGAATAATCTATCCACGTCATTTTGCACATGTTTAGGAATATTTGTTGGATAAATCCCTAAAAGTAAAATTGCTGGAGCCAAAGTATGTGTATTTATGATAATTTGTAGAAAATGTATATTATTTTATTCTTCAATAGGTAATAAAAGAACATCTTATAATTTTTAAAAGGATCAAAAGGGTAAATTGTGAAAATTAAGTTTTCAGTTAACCTTTCCTCATCTAGCCACCCAGTTCCTCAAATATTGCTACCAGCTTATAAGGAATCTTTTAGGGAAAATTCTGTGCATATTGTAAGCAAGTATGTACATAGGAGAATTCCTTTTATTTAGGTGGATGTGTGCTTTCTTCTGTGTTATAGTTTATAGGAAGAATATATTAATAGCTCTTGCTGGGACACTGAAAGAAACAGAGACGCCAAGCTTTGGTGTGAATGTTTTTGTTAGGAACCTAATTTTTTATTGTCTTGTCATTTAGTCTTAGCCATTCACTGTCATCATGATGGATGTCACCAATAAAATGATCATTTCTTTAATTTTAGTATGCCTAGCACTTCACTCTGGAGGAAAAGCTGGCTACAGATACAGGGCCCTGCACTGCTCCTGGCCACACATTTTTGAGCTTGCTTCAGTCCGGGTTTGTTGTTCTGTGTACTTGGGACACAGAGTTACCTCGATTCTCTCTTCACCACCATCTGGGTGTTTCCTTTGCTTCTTCCTTGTGTTGTGTCTCCTGTTACGTCCCATTATGTATTCTTTCTTAGTTTTCTTCCTCATTTTGGGGAAAAGTGTTTTCATGTAGTTTTCTGAGAAAGAAGCATATCAGAAGAAAATAGCTTGAGATCTGATCAGTTAGAAAATATTTTCGGTCAATTTTTGTTCTTGATTGGTGGTTTGGTTGGGTATTGATTTCTACGTGGGGGATTTTTTCTTTTTTTCATAATTTTGAAGGCATTGATATGGCTTCCAATGTTGTTTTTGAGAAACATGAAGAACTTTTTCCTTCTACCTTGTAAGTGTTTAAGATCTTTTAGAGTCTCCTATATGTCGAATGTCCACAATATTACGCTTTGGTCTATTATTTATTTTGTTGGGCTCTTGTGAGACTTTCAATCTGGAAACTATCCTTTAGTGTGGGAAAATTTCTTGAACTAGTTTATTAATGATTCCTCTTTGTCCATTTTTTCCCTTCTCTCCCAGGAATTGTTATAATTTAAATTTGCTTTTCTAGATTGGACCTGCCCTCTATTTTGTTATCTTTTTTTTTTTAGTTTTATCTCTTTTTTTTTGTACTCCATTTTCTAGAAATTTCTTCAAGTTTACATTTTACCCTTCCATAAACTTTGATTTCTGCTACTATGATTTTAATTTCTAGAAGTTCTAATTTGTTCTCTGAATTTTCTCTCTTAGAAGGAAATGTGCTTCAAAATTAACCATCACACTTCTTTTATCCTCTTCATAGGAAAAACGATCTCCAAATTTCTACTTGGTTTGTGGGGGACCCTCACTGAATGACATGGAGTTGGGGAGGAGACTTTAGAGATATGATTGCTTTTTGAACCAATTTTAGCAAATCTTCCTCATTTTAAGTGCTTTCCCCTTCACTCCCAATTCCATAGATATCTGGTGCTGTCAGTTCCTGGGACTCTTGAGGATTATCTGGTGTGAATTAGATTGATTCCCTACTTTCTTCACTGTAGACTTAGGGCTTTGTTGTCTTTCATCAATTTTTTTCTTTCCAGATTCCAAAATATTTTTGTTCTCGCTACTTTTCCTATTCTGTCTTTGTGGTTTAGTATCTTTTTATCCCTTTGTTTTAAATTTAGAGAGGTTTGAGGAAGGAGTCATGCATGAAGATTTGTGCCCTTCCCCCAGAACATGCATGTGGTGAAGCCCCAACCACCAATGGGATGGTAGTTGGAGGTGAGGCTTTTGGGAGGTAATTACATTTATTAGGATATAATTAGGTCATTAGGATGGTGCTCCCATGATGAGATTAGTGTCTTTATAAGAAGAGGAAGAGCGACCAGGGCTCTCTCTCCACGTGTGAGCACACAGTGAGCAGACTACTATCTCTAAGCCAGGAAGAGGGCTTCACTAGGAACCAAATCTCCAGCTCCTTGATCTTGGACTTCCCAGTCATACAGTCCTTCCAGAACTGTGAGAAATAAATGTCTGTTGTTTAAGCCACTCAGTCTATGGCATTTTGTTGTAGAAGTTGGAGCTGACTGTATAGAGGATGTGAAATTAGATTTGTGTTTTTAATCCACCATCTTAACCTGGAACGTCCTTGATAGGTGGCTTTTGGGGCAAAGCAGGAATTGGGGAAGGTACAGAGCATAAGATACTGCTGAGAGGAGACAGCTAAAGTGTGGTCAGGGCAGGGGGCCCTGGGGAGTCTGAAGGAAGCATGAAGATCTTTGGTATCTTTCAGGGGTGGGAAATAGCGTTGGAGGTGATCTTTGCCTGCTTCAGCCTTTCACTTGTTAGCACTCCTGAGCCAAGGTAGAGCTCACAACATTCAGAATACTGACAGAGACAGGATATTTTCTGCTGCAAAGATGAAACAAAGAGGACTCTAGTGCCATTTTTAAGAGGTAGTGGCTAAATTTAAAATGGAACTTGTTCAGTGTAGGCCTTGTGCTGGTAACAAATGACTCGGCATGGGATCTCACAGCTCCTTGTGGCATATTTTTAAGTACTGTATTTGCAGATGACCTTTTACAGAGGTAAATTGCATATAAGGGGCCATAAGTGCCACATTTAATAATGCTTCAGGGACATTAGGAGGAAAGTAACAGTTATTACTCAGTGATAGCATCCCATTATTAACTTACAGGCTGGTTACCCAGCAGCGGATTCAGCTCAACAACAGATGTCTCCTTCTCCAGCTGTAAGAATTGATCCCCGCTGGCCACGTTGTACTCTTAAGTTAAGGGGGAAAAGTAGGAAAAACAAAGGAGACAAAGAAAAATGCTTAGACAAAGAAAATCTACATGGCTCACTTTAAAAAATGGATTGATAAATGGTTCACTTTTAGCAAGAAGCAGCGATGTTTGAACTGGCCTAGGGTGTAGGGGAATGCTAGGTCTATATCTGAGTTGGTCCATTTCCGGTCTCCTCTGTTATCCATCCTGAGGGGCATTATTCTGGTGGTGTCCTATTTACTCATCTCATATGGTTGCTAAATTAAAATACCACCTTCGTACTTACTAGTGAAAAATGCTTCAAATGGTTCTGTTTTAAATGACCTACAGAAAGAAGTGAAAATTCTTTGATCTGACAATCAAGACTTTTTTTTTTTGAGATAGGGTTTTGCTCTGTTGCCCAGGCTACAGTGCAGTGGAGTCATCATAGCTCACTGCAACCCTACAACCTCCAACTCCTGGGCTTAAGCTATCCTCTTGCCACATGCCTAAGCTTCCAAAGTAGCTGGGACTACAGGCGTGCACAGCCACGCCTGGCTATTTTTTTCTATTTTTTGTAGAGACAGGGTCTCACTATGTTACTCAGGCTGGTCTCCAACTCCTGGCCTCAAGTGATCCTCCTGCTTTGGCCTCTCCAAGTCCTAGGATTACAGCTCTGAACCACTGTGCCCAGCGTCAAGACTCTTTATAATGTGGACTCTCCCCCTCCTTATTTCTAGGGGTTTCTGTTCATGGCAGATTGCCCTCTTCTTTGCCTCTAATGTATTATGTTCATTCCCAATTTCCTGCCTTTGTTGTGATATTCTGAACTTCCTCCCAAATTATTCTATTCCAGGGATAGGCAAACATTTTCTGTAAAGGGTCAGTTAGTAAATATTTTCAGCATTGTGGGACACATGGTCTTTGTCGTAACTACTTGATTCGATTCTTCAATTTCATGCTGTTCTTGCATGAAAGCAGCATAGATCCCATGCAAACAAATGGGTGGGGCTGGATTTGGTCCTTGGGTTGTTATACCTCACTGATCTCTGCTCCAGTCTCCTGAATCCTGCTGTTCCAGCAATGACGATCCCAAACCCCATGTTCTCCAGGAGACCATCCCAACATGTCTTCTTTCAGGTCTCTGAACGTGCCAAGATTTCCACCTTATTGCCTGTATAGTTGTTGCTCGGTCTCAGCCTTGCTGGAATATGCCTCCCTGACTTCTTTTCTAAAGTTAGCTTTTCCTCAATTTCCTGGTCTCATATCAGAAGCTCAACTGGGATTGGAACTGAGGGTTTGTTTGTTTCTCTCCCACTGTCTTCCCGTAGGGTTTTCTTCACCACACTATGATGCTCGCATATGTCAAATTGGATCAGATCAAAGGCAATTTTAGTGCTTCAGTCACTACTGTCCCAAGTCCACTATTTTTGGTTCTCAGTTGAACATTCTCTCCTCCCTCACACTGGACAGGGAGAGACACAGAAGCAGAGCTGCCTAGGGGTTGCCAAGGACTGACTCCGACAGAGGGTCAGTGATAAATGTGGGGAAAGATTCAGAAAAAAATTTCTCTTCCACTCATCTTCTTTCAATTAAACAACAAAAACAAAACAAAAGATGAAAGGCACAAGAAAATCCTCTTCAAATCTACTTTTGAAATAATACTTTTGTTCTGTGCTTTCTCCCATCGCCTGAGAGATAAAATGCTCGAACTGATGAGTCAGCATGGATCAATAGTAGTCATGGAGGCATTTAGTCAGTCCTGGGTTCTTGCAATTTTGGGCTTCTAATAAAATATTTAGGCTTACAGTTCCCTGTCTTGATTCTCCTATTTTTATGTGACATCTTGGGTATTTGGATGCAGATAGTGACAAATGTTATGCTGCTGGCTGAGGTGTTGCATGTGAGTAGTTATGGCCTGGGAAACCTTATCATTCCGGTCTCTCATTTAACATGCTCTCCAGATAGTCTATGAGAACTTACAGAAAATAAATTTTAATCAAGACATACACACCCACGAGATTTAAAAACATGAACTATAAACATATGAGAGTCAACATGATTTATTCTTCACTTTAGCTATCAGATAAAATATGAATACGAAATTAGCAAATTAAATTAGATTGATCCCTCATCCTGTTAGTAACATAGTATTAATAGCTCAGTTAAGACCATTAATTATTTTACACCCCATCTGACTAGTTCTTGTTTATGAGACGGCCTCTAAGGGAAGGGCATGCAGAGCCATCCATTATCAACAGAAAGAGAGTCTGTGACTTTTTAAGCACCCAGTGGACTGGATGAGCCACATTAACACCTGATTAGGAGTTTCAGGTCATCATTAAAGCACTGAAACAGGGTGTGCTCTACAAGAAGGACAGCCTGTTACAATAATAGTGAGAACAAGGCACAAAAACCCCTCATCTCACTTCCTCCTGGGTGTTTTCTATCAAAACTCCCACCTGCTGCCTCTCTTCTTACCATATCATTACTTAGAAAAATGATCATAGTGTGACTTGAGGTGAAGCCTTTGAATTTTCATTAAAAGAAAAAATCATTATAAAGGCAAAAAAAAAAGTCATTTTCTATTCAGTAATACCTCTCTCACTTTTTCTTACTTGAAAAGGACTTGAATAATTTGGGGAAAATGGACTGATTGTGTCATACTGGGATTTCAAAATTAAATTATATTACGTTGAAACCATTTGGAATTGCCATTTTTGACAGTCAAAAAGAGTTGAATTTTTAGCAATTTCATATGGTTCGACTTCATAATAAGAGCTGTTATTCATTGATCTTTTTTAATGTGTCAGAAACTCTGTTCTATAGAAATTTGTATTTTGTTATCAATCTTCATAATAATCATGTGAGCAGTGGGAGCAGATATTCATCAGTCCTGATCCTCCCACCTTTGCCAAGGCTACCTCACATGGACCTTTCTACGCAAATGAAGTTTCAAGATCAATCCTCCATCCCACTCCCCACCCTGCACTGTCTACCAGATTGTCTCTCCAAAGCTCTTTTTTATAGCAACATTTGCAATTGTACTGCCTAAGATACAGGTGGTGTTCTCATTGCACACACTTAACAGATGGGGAAATGGAGGCTCAGGGAATTAGGAAGGAAGAGAATCAGGGCATAAATGAGGCAGGATTTGAACCCACGTCATCTTGGCTCAAAATCCTGAGTTCCTTCCACGATGTCGTGGTACCTCTATGCTTCATGGCTAATTGCCTGATACAAAGCACCATGAAGGCAACCTAACATATTCGGGCCAAATTGCTAGAATTAATCTTGTTCATATAGTCAAATGAGATTGGGAGACATGGTTTCTCCGTCCTGCCCTCATGTAATGTCAAACAAGAAAGAAACCTCAGAAACTACCTGGAACAAGTGGTTCTCAAACTTTAGTGTGTTTTAGTGTCCTTGGGGGAATTTGCTACAAGAGAAGCATTCTGGATCCCTTCCCCAGAGGTTCTGACTCTAAGTTTGGGATGAGTACACAGAGGTTCACTTTTCAAGAAGCATCTGAGGTGGGCCAGGTGTGAAAATTCAGGGAAAAAAACACTTGGAGAAATGTTAACTTAGTCCAATTGCCTTATTTTATAGATGAGGAAAGGAAAGTCACACCAGAGATGTGAAGCTACTGAACTTACTTCTCTGAGTTATAAAAACTTATGGAGACAGTTACATAGACAGAAGCAACAGTTACATTGACTAGCACTGGTACCAAGACTAGAATCTGGGTTCAATCTTTGAACTCCTAATCAAGTGGAATGATTCTTAAACTTTAGCCACAGACCCCAGAAATACATATGTGAATAGGTACTATTGTAGGTTAAATAAATGACATGAGTCACACATATGCTATTTACCAATATGCACAGGAATGCTCTTTAGCCTAATAAATTCATTTAAAATCACTTCTGAATTCAGAGTAGTGTTTTAATTATATATTTGCTCCACTGTCAGACTGCAGAGTTTGTTTTAAACATTATATAAGGGTCCTTGTATTTCAGCAGAGTAGAAACCGTGGTCCAGGATCCTTTTATTCACTCTCACTGCTACTGCAGCCTTTATATTGACTGAAAGTAGATCTGTTATTAGGCCTCTACTTGCCAGCTTGCTTAGCTTAGCTGGGACATCAGAAATTGGTTAAGGCATAGAAATAATCAAATGGAAGATTGGATGAAACTTCCAGTGACATCTTCAAACAGAACCTTCCCCAGAAGTTACCATTTCCAGAATAGTCTGGGCTAGAAATCCCAACTTTAGCCATTTAGAGTAAACATGTAAACCATGTCCTCTGGAGGAATGGGCCTAAAACAGGCCTGGTCCTTGGACTCCTTAGGGATGCAATGCTATGTGTTTGGAAAAGGTTTTAGATTTTCCCAAATACTAACTGGGGTGGTTTTATAGCAGTTCCTGCCTGTGGTGAATAGACAGACTGAACAAGGATCTCCAGATCAGATATATGAGGAGGGGACAGGAGAGTATAACAGATTCCCTTCCCACACAAACACACCAACACCATGTGAAAGGCAAGAGTGAGCTCCTTGCACTTGATGAAATGTTCATGCCATGTATGGTACAGAACCTGCACCTCCAGGCAAGACTTGTAGACCTGGGGAGATTGCACCTCCACCTGGGAGCGTGCTGTGTTACTTCTGTCAATGTAACTATCTCCATAAGTTTTTATATTTCAGTTCATAAATAACTTTTATATCCTTTAACTTGGGCTGTTGGTGTCTTTCCATCGGTCATGTCCCACAGCCCTGTTGTGACAACCACAAACCCGCATTCATCAGGTCATACAAGGCAAGATACAAGATACAATAAAAGAGAAAGAATAATAAGAAAAATGAATAGTAGTAATGATGGTGGTTTGGACAAATCACCTCTGTCTATTTCTGAAAATCTGTATACATAGATGGCAAGGCCTTGAGGTGCCTGCTGGTGCATGTAATTCTCTCCTGAAGTTGCAATTCTCTCTCCAGTTGTTCAATGCCCCTATTTGTTTAGCCTTTGTTTCCTTGTCCTCTGTCCTCTTAAATCCCATTTTGTTTTTCAGCATCTGGTTGGCTTGTATATTTGATGGGCATCTATTATTTGGGCTTCTAAGCCTCTGTTCTGTCTGGAAAGCCCCAGACTCTTTTGGGAAAAACTGCATGTTCCTCCTATCGCCTCCACCCACCGTCAGGGGTGCCTGGTGTAGCTCAGCAGGCATTTCCCTGTTCTCCCCTGGGCCTCCCTTCTCTGCTGCAGGGAAGGCTGACTGTGCCCAGCCCATCGAGGTGGGCTCTGGCATGCCCTGATATCCCAACCCCTTCAACCAAGACAAACACAGCATGAGGGGCTTTGAGGTGCATTTACAACCAGAGAGAACAATGACAGGTGCTCACAGGATCAACTTTGACATGGTTTTATGCAAAAAATCTGCCTTTTTCAATTCCAATATGTTATATTTTCAGGCAAATAAATTATTTCTTAGGAAATTAAAGACTAAATTCTGGTGGGATCTCAGAAATGATTCTGAGTTTAAAGTGCAAATTGCTTGAAAGCCTGAACTAACCACTCTCCGTGAACCTCATCCCAAAACTCTGATTCAGACATATCATTTTATCCACTTTGTAAAAATCTCTGGGGCACTTAGCACTTGAGTCACTTCTCACCGCCAATATGGAGAAATAAAACATTATTTTTATGTAATTATCTTCTTTTCCTCAACCTTATTCTTAAGCAGTATATTTCCCTCTGATGTTCTGTGTTTATTTCAGGGCATTTCCAAGTCTTTTAATGTTTCTTGGGCCTACCTCTGCCCTCCTTATGTGACTATCTATCTACAAGGAAAACAAAAAAACAAAACCTAATTCATATTAAAGTATATTGAGGACAAATGATCTACCCAGATATCAGGGAATTATTATAAAATAAAATATGTAAACATAAACAACTCAGATCTAATAGTGTTGGGCAGATTTTAAGGCACTATTTTGATTTTAAGTGGCCTGAAATGGTTATTACAAGTATTAAGGATCATTTTTCTAATATTGGGTGACAACATGATTACTTGATTTTGTCTCATGCATTGTAAACAGACCCTTTAAAGAGAAAAACTATGCACTGACAAAGTGAATTAGACAGTTTGAAAGTACGAAAATAAAGAAACATTTACATGGCTGGAAATATCCCAGCTAGAGAGTTTATTTCTGAGTGATGGATAAGAATTTTTGAGAACAAAATTCTTTGAAAAATATGATCATGCTAGGGAGGAAACATGTCAGGTTCTCTTGAATTTTTGGACTCAGATATAAATTGACTGATCTAAATATAGGGAAAGTTGCTTTGTAAGCTGAAAATGCATTAGGACCTTTTAGCCCCACTCCCATGGGAATGCCTTGTGTGGGAGAGACGTGCATATAGCCATATTTTGATTGGTTTGAAAGGAGCTTGAAGATCGAAGGGCAGATTTGGTTCTGCTTTGATTATTATAATGCCGTCACATTTTTATTCGATGCAAGCCTGGAGACTACTGGTCAGAAGGGAATTATGTTTGTGGAATGAGAAATTTTCTGGATGAAGGGAGGAACACATGGCAGCTTCAGGTTTTCTGCCATACTCCGAATTAAATGTAAAATACCTGTTTGTCCCTGCTAGGATGCTGCCTTGACTCCAGGTGATTTAGATGCAGTTAAGAGAAGACGCTTCAAATGCCAATGAGCTTCCAGAATGCAATCACATCTTAATTTAGGGTCACACTAGCAGACAGGGAGAAAAATTAGATGGGCTTATAGAATGGCCAAACTGGGTGGCTGGGATCTGGAAGGAGGTAACAGAAAGCCCTGGCTTTGCTGCGATCTTAGTTCACAGGACATACTCCAGTTCATGGAACCATAAATACCATTTGATTTCCTCAGATGATGAATTAGAGTCTTCCCCATAGGAAACAAAAATAAAAGATTTTGAAACTTGTCATGGAGAAAGAATTATATAATTACAAGTCTAGAAGGAAAAAAATAAGGAAAAATACATTGATTAGGCACTTAGCACTGATCAGGAAGCAAGCCGCATGCTCAGAACTAATTCCTAAATTTAATTCTCCCCTCACTCACCCGCCCAGCTCCATGTTATGATTCTCATTGGGCTGACAAGTCTGAAGGTCAGCGTAGCCTTTCCAAAGTCCCGGAGCAAGTAAGCATTTGAAAAGACCCTTTACTCCTTACTACCTCTGTCTGATAGGCCCAGCATGAAGTCCAACTCGCAGCTCAAGTGGTTCAACCAGGACCGCCCGGAGCCTTGGTTTTCCCCTCTGGCTTTTCACAGCCAAACAGGCCTCGTACACAGGGCTCAGGGATGAGTTCTCAGTATCTGCATGGGCCCAAGGTCTCTCTCCCTGGGTGGCCCACTGGACAGGACAAAGCCTCCAGTGAGGTTCCTCCCCTCTAATTAAGTTCATCAGTCCTGTCTAGGAGTCCAGTTCCACTCCGTGGACTATTGACAAGGTCCTGCTTCCCTGTCTAGTTTTTTCCCCTATTCCATCTTCCAGGTACCCCAGGATCTTTGTTCTGCTTATTCTCAACCACCCCCAAGTTTCCACTGAAAAGCTCAGAGTATCTTGAGCCTTTGTCTGAGGATCTCCAATATCTCCCACAAAAAATCTCTGTCAGTTAGTCCACTATGCTTGAAAACCTGTAATTCCCTTCAGAAAGTAAGACCACGTGTTTTGAGCACTCTGACCTTTGGAAATTGCTTTTTCATATGGAGCTCAAATCCGTCTTCCTATCGCTTTCACCCAGTGGTCTCGGTTCTCAGGGAAGTTAGTGATTTTTTTTTTTTTCCCAGAAGCTCACAGCAAGTAGGTGACAGAGTTAATCACCGTTCCTTACTGCTGTGAAAGAGAAGGGTTTGGAAATTGAGTCAAGTTCCTAGGATCAGGGTGGCATTCGCTTATTCATTCAAAATATGCTTTCTGAGTGCCTCATGGACAGAAGCCATGAGAAATAAGTCTGACCCCTATTCCACAGGAAACACCTTAAATCTGTAAGCACAGTTATCTTGTTGCCATCGTCCTCTCCAGGCGTATGGACTTAATACAATCAGTTCTTTCTGGATATGGTGTGACATCATCCTTCGTGGGGAGCCTCGTTAGAATGTGAGTGCCAAGAGGGCTGGGCCATGTTGCAATGCTCGCCATTGCATCCCCATGTCTGATAAACCCTAACAATCAATAAAGAGCTTTAAAAATAATGGTAATACATCGTGCTTCCTTCTGGAAATCTTATAATTTGGCCTGGAATTTGGACTGAATCTCTTTTAGCTAGAATTTATAAACTTACTTCCTGAATAAAATAGAATCAGTAAAATAGAAATTATTTTTACCCTGAAAGGGAAAAGATTGATCATAAGGAAATAACAACAAAAAGAATATAAGTGGTCTGGTCAGGCCACAGGTAGGCACTGCAAGAACAAGCAAGCTTACAACGGCAGGCAGATCAGAGATCCTGGAACACACACCTAAAAGGGTTGAGCATCCCAGGAGCTTTAGGCTTATTTATCCAAGTGAAGAATTTCCCAGAAAAGCAAACTTCATTATAAATGATTTTATTGTTATCAGTAGCATATCTTGAAGCTCTCATCAGCAGAGCCCACCATTTTTATATGGATATTTTCCTGACAAATGTTTAGGTTTTACCTTCGAACTCCTAGCATTTTGTGCCAATGCCAATCATTATTTGTCAATTTACTCTTGTCCTGTCCTATGGCATCTTTTAAAATATGGCTACAGATTTTTGTGTTATTTCACTTTCGTTGCATCTATACTTTGTTTCTTTAACAAGAGTAAAGTTATTTTTTGTAAGAATTCCAATGTCTTTCACTTCTTTATGTGTCTCGCAAAGTCTATAGAATGTTCTTCTATTCGTCAGGCCGGGCAAACGCGCTGTGACAAATAGACCCGCAGATGCGTAACGGTTTAAATGTAATGGAAGGCTATAATCATTTAACCAAGGCTGGCATGCCCGCTCCTGTCCACCAGCAGCTTTTCTCCATACCTAGAATCAGCGCCAGCTCCTATCAATGTGTGGTTCTTCCCAACCCAGGATTTTGTTGTTTCTTACTTCAAGCTTGCAGAAGCTGAGAGAGCCTAGTGGAGCCAGGTTGTCCTATTCTTAAAACTTGGCTTACAAATGCAAACATCATTTCCAGTTAGTGCTTTTGGAGAGATGAATCATATAGAGATGAATCGGGGACATTGGGGATGCAGTCTTGGATAGGCACTTCCCAGGCACAGGTCTATACTCTAGAAGACAAAAATGGGTTTTGATGGACAGCCAGCTATCTCTGCTAAGCATAAAGTGGGGTTTAACAAATATCTGTTGATGTATTTATATCAGCAGTAAAGATTAAATTGCTTTTATTTCTTCTTGGAACAGTGCTCTTTAAGATCTCAGAAATTTTAGAAAATTCTGTTTTGGAGCTCTCTAGATTATGTATTTCTTCAACAATGATTTGAAAGATTGCTGATGTTTATCTAGGGAGATGTGAAGCAATTTAATATTATTAATTGCTAACAAACAGATAAGATTTACAAGAATTGTCAAAGCTTAAAGCTCCAAATAATCATTTCTCACACAAGAAAATTTATTATACCATTATGCTTATTTCTATCAGGATTCCTATAGTGCAATCACTGTTTGCTATTAAATTTTTATTGCACATTTAATTTATCTTTCCCTCTAGTGGGGAAAAGTATTAGAGAATTCATTTGACACTAGTATCATCTCCCCTTCTCTTTTTCTCACCACTTCCGCACCCCCTGAAGTAGATAGAAATATATTTGTATCTTGGTATTAATTATACAGGAGCTGGGAAGAGAACAATGCCTGTTGCTGCCTGAAGGGAATTCTCCAACCAGAATTAGCTTTATGAAGAACCAGTGGACTTCCATTATAAATATCCATTTTCAGTGGTTTATAAGGAATTCTGGGAAAAATCCATTTATAAGCCGAAGCTTGTTTTTCATCGATTAAAATAAAAAGCAATTTTAGTTTTCAAATATTAAAGGCAGATTGCTTGTTAAAAGTTGGAGTTGGGGGGGTTATTTAGTTTATAAAGTGCTGTATTAAAAATGAAGTTTTATGTTTCTGAAGGTATTCCTTTTACGTACAAAGCTTAAAAAACTCATTCCCTACCTGTTGCCTCCCCCAAGAGTTATGTATAGTTAAATCAGGAGGAAAACAATGATATGGAATAAGAAACACCTTTTCTGTCACCAAAGCCTTTTTCTTTTTTTTTTTATTTCAGCATATTATGGGGGTACAGATGTTTAGGTTATGTATGTTGCCCTTGCTACCCCTAGCCTCCTAAGTCCAAGTTTCAAATATGTCCATCCTTCAGGTGGTGCGCATTGCACTCTTTTGTGTATGCATATACCCATCCCCTCTTCCCTTCTCCCCCCTACCCCCTTCCCCATGCCCAACGTTCAACAGATGTTATTCTTACATGTGCACTTATGTGTTGATCAGTTAATACCAGTTTGATGGTGAGTACATGTGGTGCTTGTCTTTCCATTCTTGGGATACCTCACTTAGTAGAAT